>NC_053408.1:9881212-10116212 GCF_016859285.1 Xiphias gladius | reverse complement strand
TACAGAGCAAGTGTGGACACCCAGTCTTTCGAGTGACACTGATTTGCTCATGATTGCCTGCCTCACTACCCAGTCTCCCCCCTTTCCCCAACCCATGAACAATAACCACTTGGATTGTGTGGGGGAAGCCACCAGTGTGACGGGGATTGTTGCAGTAACAGCGTTATTGACTTGTTGCTTCAGCTACATTTGCTTAGTGCTCTGGAGGCGCGATCAATAGACTCTGGGCTCTGAAGCCCTGCTAATCAGGGCCTGCAGCCATGCAGGGTCAGCCTTCTGCAAAAAATCAGAATAAGAAAAAAGGAAGACTAAGTAAAAGAAGCAAGAAAATGGGAAAAGATAAGGGGCAACAGAAAGAGAAGAAGAGGAACTTTGAGGGCCGATGATGACAGGCTGAGTTAATCTACTCAGAATTCTCCTTCAATTTATTTTTTTCCTTCGACTCCTAGACATAAACTCATATGGCATTCTCTCTCTCTTTCTCAGCAGCAGCGTAGGCGTGAGGCACCATGAGAGATGCAGATTGCCGCTTCACCTCTACTTTCCTGTGAACCATGGTTCAAAAGTCAAGGGGCATCTGTGCTGCTTTGGGACTTCTGGAAATGCAAGAGCCAATCCATATTTGCAGAATCCAGTTGTGAGATCTCAAGAGGATCCATAGTGCTTGACATAGCTATAGAAGGAGGGAGTTCATCTGGTGCATGTTAGCATGTCATGTTAAAAAATTTAAAGGTAAGCGTATTTAGGAAACAGTGTCAAATGTGCTTAATGACACAATAACATATTCAGTGTTGTAGACATCAAAGACTTCTGGTAGGCCGATAAACACACAATTATTTTTTTGTGGTCAAAGTGATCCACCTGGTCTCAGTGGTCCTGCTGCTGCATCAAGTCCTTTGAATAATGTCCATCTGTATTCTTATATTCTGCACATCACAAGCCCACTATGGAATGGTATGGGAAATTCATGGGGGAACTGTCCATCAAATATTAATGATCTAGTTGAGCAAGGTGGGTTTCTTCCTGTTTTTTTCCCCCTGGTATCTATGGTCACTGCCGCTCTAAGAGACTTCCCACAAGAAAAGGACCAAAGAGGAAAGGAGAGGATAGAAAGACAAAAAAAAAGGGCAGGCAAGGGTAAGGAAAAGGCTAGAAGGGTATATAGGTGTTCAATATTTTCTTTTGAGGGGCCAGAGCCTGGTTAGTTTCAGTGCAAGCAGGGTCTTGATACACACGTCCCAAGGCTTAACACAAACTTTTTCCACTGTTTGTGTTATCTTTTTTTCCTTCTTTCTCATCACTTCGTTCTGTTGTGTTGTCAGCAGGCGAAGTGGGATTCTTTTGCCCAGTGACGAGGCAAGGTGGTTTTCACTGACATTGTGCTTCCAGTTACCTTTTTCTAGTCTTTGTCACAAACTAAGGTCAAGAACCTACTATAGGACTGAACTGATAGCTGACTGTAAGAGTCAATAGCTAAAAATATGTGTAAAATATTAACTTTATTAGAAGAAAATGAACAAAACTTCTTTCCTGGGAATAAAATAGCCCTTGTGGCTAATGGAGTGAGAGGTCCATAAGATGATGTAAATCAAACAGCAAGAGGATAAACAATAAAAAAAAGAGAAACCACAGAACAAGGACTGAAAGAAATGCTAATACTTTCATGCAAATATTCAAACCCTTATAAAAAAAAAACAAAACAAAAAAAACACACTGTGATAGAAATATTGAAACTGCTCATCAATGGAGCCCTTTTCTCTGTCTTTGCCACAACCCTCACAAAACCCTCCTGAAATACCAAAACCCACAATCACAGCATAAGTGGAAGTGCAGGGTCAGCAGTCTTCCCTCCGGCCTTGCTGACCAACAGATAGTCTAATAATCACCTTCCTTCTGTACTGTCAGGCCTGCAACCAATGGATCCCTCGTCCTGCCTTCGCCCTCCATCTCCACTTAAACTAGGGGCTTTATAGAGCGGCGCTGCTTCAATACATTAAAACTGCTGCCCCATGATCAAACGAGCAAATACCTCCCGGGTCAGCAAAGGGCTACCCCACGTCAGTTAACAATGCAGCATTTAAACATCAGTCGTATGCAAAGCGGCTGGTACACAGGGGAGGAGATGGGCGGCAGGAGAAAGCTGAGACACAAGGCCTGGACTGGAGAGATAATGAGCGCAGGAGCACACAGGAGAACATCAGCAGCTATTTAACGCTACTGTGTCAGCTCCTACACAGCTTTATGATGAAAATAGAAGATGTAAGGCTCCATCAACATCATAACAAGGAGAGATATAAAGAAAAACAATATTATGGCAAAAACACTTTAGAAATTATTCCAAGTTTGCAATATTAATAATAATAATTATACTGCCACAGAATACAAACATCTTAACTTTATCATAGATGCTGGAACAGTTTTGATAAAGTAGCCTCTATTAGCTAATTATATCAGGCAGGATATAATAATTTGCAGCAAATTATTACAAATTAATGTCAGTTCAAGCAGAACATTATTTTACATACTTAAGGCACGTTTTTGCCAGTACTGGATGTCTAAGCAAAGGCCAGATGTAGGCGCACACAAAAAACATACAAGCCTAGGTCATATTAAATCATGAGTTCTAAGCTGACACTCAGACCCATGTCTGTGGATGTGAAGCAAGTATACAGTCATCCCAATGAGAACTGAAGGTCTGCAGAACCACTCGTGTATCTTGTTCAATAAAAAATGTGTTTTATTGCATTTTTTACAAACAAGAGAGTGCATCTTTTTTTTTTAGTGTGAAGAACCCTTTAATAATGAAGCTTAGAGGTGAAGAGGTGAAAAAGAGTTTTCTTTCTGGCTTATCCCTCTCTCCCTCTACTGCTTGGTTAACCGACTGACTGCTTTCAAAGGAGCCTTTGTCAGTGCGCTTTGGCGGAAGGCCAATCAGATCCTTCAGCTTGTCTGTCTCATAGAGGAAAATGGCGCCCCTGGTATGCCATCAGCGGCAGAAATGTGCAGACAGTCTGACTGCTGAGGTAGGCTTGGCTTGCTGTGGCCCTTCCAAAACTATGCCGGAGGAATTACCTGTCTGTCCCACGGCCAGAGGGGCTCGTTCTACAAGGGCCGGTGGTTATTTATCTATTTATCCACTTACACCTCGTGTAAACTGGCACTTTCAAAAACATTTCAACTCCTTAACATCCGCTTCCACAGGTTCTGACAACATTCTCCTCTGAACTACACAGGTACACGGGATAAAAGCCTGTTCAAGGGTTTTAAGTTAGCAACAGTGAGTTACAACAAAAGGATTCCTATTCCAGAGAAAACCTGCATGGAAACATTTACTGAAAGACTGCTTGGTTAAATTATATCACTTCTCTTCTTCTCACCACATCACTGAAAGGTTTAACTTTATTTTATCCACACCCATATCAATCGTCCACTGCCTGCATAACCTGATAACACTTCCTGAAGACCTGTATTTTGGCAACAATAAGAATGACACTGCAAAATTATCCGTTGTTAATTTTCAATATTTTTGAACTTTTAGAATGACTATAATGAATACATTTTTGAATATATATATACAAATCAAATACATGCATACAATTCCTGGTAATTGTATATATGATATAGTAGTTGTGAATATCCTGTAACTAAGTAAATGGTATTAGTGAATTTTATGTCAAGGGTTTATTTGGATAAGACTATGGAAACTCCCAAATGTAAAAAAAAAATCACTGAAACAACAACTGCGCAACAACAATACAAGTTCTAACAAAGCCCTGCTTTATACAAAACAGAGATCACAACTTGCTCACTGTACAATACCTGTTCATTTACACAATGTAAAACCTGCCAGAGACAAATAAAATTGCTAATGACACATCATCTGAGGAAGCAAGTGTTAAGATGCTGCTTCAGAAACAAACTTCCGACAACGGGAGATGACGAGACAGAGCAGATCCAAAATTATTCTTGTGCTCCTCAGAACCTGCTAAACCTGCTGCAGCCTGGAGCATGCCCCTCATTCCTAAGTAAGAAAGTGAAAGAAAGTAAGGAAAAGGAAAGGGCCAGATAAACTACAGAAAAGAACATAGAAAATGATTGGAAGGTGATGTAGGAATATTGGATTATTTAATATTATTTAGAGTTGTAAATTTCCACAAGTAAATATGAGGCCCTTCCGTACCTAGTAATGTAAGTGTAATGCCAGCAGTATAGTAAGAATTCACAAACGATAGGTCAATCTCTCTTAAACAATTCATAAACACACACCTACGTGTACACACACAAGCATTTCCTCAAGCACTGTGACATACTATACAACCGCATTTCAAATGACAGACTCATCAGATCATAAACCTCCACATGTTTAGACCCAAACAGAAACGGCACTCTTGGCAGGGCTCCCGTGTGTCTTGGGTGGGGTGAGGAGGATAGTCGAGACTTGCTCATTTCACACTGCGAGGTTAGCCAGGGAACAGTAACAGAATCCAGCCATAAAACATGGAGGGGGTGGAAAAGGGGGAAGGGAGGATGACTATAGCCCATGGTATAGTATGTGTCCAACTCCCACCTCTTCTAGCCTCCCTCCTTCCTAGCCTTTCTCACATTTACCCATTATCATAACCCCTGTCTCCGTAGGCATGTCTGACACACTAGCCCCATTTTTGAATGGCTGCTCTCACCTTGACCGGCCTCGTGCTGACGTAAACAAAACAGGTAGGAATGGAGTTTTGATTAAGAGAAGCTGAAAATCAAATACAGAAATTTTTGTAACTTATTATACGCCTCTTGTGCTCTACTGAATAAATGTTGCGATTTTTTTAACATGAAAATTTCTTTCAATTACTCTCCTGCCTTGAAATATAAGGATAATTATTTTGATCTTTAATGAACAGTGTTATTGTCACTTTAAAGTCATCAGTCAACTTTCATTGGTACGTTGATCATAGGCCACTTGACAAGACCAAATACAGCAACAAAAATAAAAATTCCGAAATTTACTAAAAAAAAATAAAATGGCTTGTTGGTTTAGATCTGGCAGTGCAGATCTCATCATATTTTTCCTGCAGAAGTTGGGTGTCTTTTTTAATTGAACCCTTTTAGCTCTGCAGCATTATCAAAGTCTCAGGTTCTCAGGAGGGGGTCCACACCTCAAAAGGTGCCACTGTCGACAGAAATAACCCCTATCCCCATCTTCTCCTTCATTTGGGTTAAGTGTATCAGCTCAAGCATCCCACACAATGAACTTTGACAGAGGGGAAAAAAGGAAGAGAGGGGGAGCTCATAGGAGGGAATGAGTGAGGAAAGATAGGTAGGTTTGACATGAGAGAAAAGTTTTTAATAGCTGGACTGTCCTATCAGTGATCCACATCAGCTGGGCAGTTTCACAACAAACCTAAAGTAGATAAATTAGTTAAGACTTTTAGATATTTTTTTCTGCCAAAAAAAAAAAAATTCAGATAGATTCAGAGGGCACTCATTTGTCAAGTGTTCCAGTGACTGTGCCATTCTAAATCTGAAGTGGATTTCACGGGTTATTCTATTCTCGTCTGCAGGCCACAGTGGTGTGTAAAATGAGAGGGAATGCTATGTTTTGGGAAATCTAATTTGAGGCCCGTGTTTGTTTTCCTGGCCTTATTTTGCAACCAGGAGGCTGGCTCCAAAGAAGCACAACTCTCTCTTTTCCCCTAGTTTCACAACAACAATGTCCAACACCAACATCCAACAAAAACCCTTATACTCAATTGAGGCAAGGACATTAAGCTGACATGGGCCTCTTTTGCTCTTCTCCTCTTGCTGGTCTCTCTCAGTTTCACCACAGAATTAAGCAGACAGTTAATTGGAAGGTTATTCACCATGTCACAGGAACATATGCACATGTACACACATATAGATGTATTTAAAAAACACAAATATTAGCAGCCATCTTTTGGCAGTTAATTGCGACGTGCTCCCTGTGGGAGGAGAGAGAGGTCCTCGGTCGATAATTAATCCTCGTTTGGAAAAGTAAATGACATTCATTAGCAGGGAATCGAGCCAAGTGGCATTATTTACATGGCAATAATCTGGAGCGTGCTGGTGGCGCTCTTTTAATGTTACAGAAATAACTCTGGGACAGGGGACGAGTACAGTTGCTTTCCTCCCTTTTTTTCCATGTCTTCGCACCCAGGAACAATTAGGCCCAGGCGAACAGATGGGGACGCCTCTGAGTGAGAAAGCTCCTCTGAACGACTCTTCATCTCCTTCTTATCTCACTGCCTTATCCACATGCACTCAGGCATGTGCACACACACACACAGCCGAAATAAAGACAAATACACAAATACAGGCATGCAAACTCATATACACCTCAAAAATATACTTGCATGCGCACACACAGGAGAGCACACAGGAGAGCATACAAAGAACTGAGCTTACTGAGCTAACTTTTAACATTAACTGTCGAAAGACGAGACTCTTACAAGAGGCAACACCAGAACTTTGAAAATGTGGGCACATTGAAAATGTTGAACTGAAACTGGAAAAACACAAAATCTGTCCTTACTGTAGATATTCAAGAGAAAAGGACACTGGTTTTCAAAGCTGATGAAAGAAAGGTTTTAAAGGTTTTTAGATATGTGTGTTTCTTACCACGTTTATTACTTATGAGTGAAGTGTATATTTTGAAATCATAATTAAGAAAACTTGCTGTTCTTTTGCTGCTACTGCAGGTCTATAGATGGTGCAACAAAACACATTAGATATATGGAGTATGTATATGTGTGTTAGCACTGCTGAAACTGGCATAATGATCAAAATGTTACATAATGGGCCATTTGTTGAACAACCCTGAGATTTTCCACTATGGTACTGGCTTCTAAACATTGTACAATGGACTGTTGAATGGAAAGCTATGAATGTAAAGCAGACCTATCATCAATACCAACTGCAAAACCTCAACAACTGCGGGCTTGTATTTTAAAAACGAGAAAAGCAATGATGAGAGGATGCATGATTATGGACTGCATGAAATGGTAGTCGGCTACTCTACTTTACTATGTATGCTATATAATCAGCTTTTGTTTCTAAATTTATTCAATTTAGTTCATTTTTGACATGAAGTATTACTTAGTTTTTACTAATGCAGCTCTCCAAAAAACAAAACACGCTGTATTATTTACTACAAGTAGTTTAAGTGTAGTTGAAGACAGGACAACAAACAAAGTGCCCTAATTTTTTAACAGTTTAACCCAAAATGTGATAAAAAAAAACACTTTCTTTCCATCACAGTGGTTCGTACTGGAATGGGGCACGTTTTCATGTAATTTTGGATTATGGACTGCATGAACACAGAGAACGTTTTGTTGCTCTCTTTTATGTCTTCACCTAGTGATTTTTAAAGAAAGTTTTGTTTGAATAATCTATTGGTGGAATTTGTGGAAAATGTGTGTGTCAAAGTGAATTCAGTGTCATTTTACATTACAACATCCCTCACTTAATCTCTTTTCGGGATCATTATCCCTGCTGACCTGGATCCTGCCGTGTTTCTAACGTTGTCTGATATCAGGCAGCAGGTCACAGCCATGAAAACTAACACACCTGTTATTGTGCGACCTGTTACCCATCTTTGTCCTTTTAAGTACAATGATTAAGGTATCAGTCCTTGGGGAACTAGGTGACAAAAACAGAGGAGACAAAATTTAGCTTTTACATCACAGTTTCTGTATGCCCTTAACCTCCATGGACATAGGGGATATTCCCCACCCCCTCGGGTCACACTGCTTGACGGGGAGTGTTCCATCAGACAGTCTAACACCCTCCTTTACCAATAAGACTAGGTAACATTACCTTGTGTTTGCTGACATCAACGAAACAGCCCTGAGCCCCATAGGGCTTCTTCCTCCATCATATTCTGTTACTTCTCTGAAAAAACGTACCCTGTCAAAAGGACAAAGACTAAATAACTCTTCATTCATCCTTCTTCTCACTTACTTAAATGTAAATCCATCCCCAAACTATTTAGATTCATGTAGAAAAATAAACCTTGTGAGCTTACAAAAACGCCTAAACAAGGGCATTGGGCATGGTTATCTTGGAACTTTTTTGCTTTTTCAGTAACTACGGAATTAATGAATGCATAATGTTATCTATTCTGTAAATGTAAAGGTTGCCTCCTATTAATGACCAAACTTGAAATTAAGCCTACTTGCCCTCTTTCCTCCCTTGACTCTGACTAGATGTCAGGCTTTTATTTTGGCTATTGGGATGACTGCGGCCTAGTATGACCTTTCCTGAGCTGAAGGAAAACTTCCCAGGGTGCAGGCCTCGCTAATTCTAGAGTCTAACTCACCACACTTCTCTTTTCCTTCAGCCACCCCGCCAACCCCCAATCGATCTGCTTATCTCACGAGATCAAAGGCTCGCACCACCCGTGTACATTTAGCCTCGTCCTCCCACATCATGTCTAAATATTAATGATAATAAAGTCTCACACCCATCCCTGTGTCAGGCAATTACAGCCAACATTGATCCTCAGCTCTCTGCTCCAATTAGAACTCACCGCTCGTAATGTGTCCTGGCACATCAAAGGATAACAGCCATTGATCCACTCCTGGATCTTAACGCTACTGCTTAGGAGAGCAGGAGGGGATGGGAAGCAATATTCTGATTAGAGAAGAAGAGGGAGAGAAGAAATCATTTTATCCAGCCAGTCAGGTAAAGGAAGTGCTGAAACTCAGAGGGTAAGGCATGGCAGAGGGGCTCAATAATAATGGACATTCTGACAGTTCAGAAGGCAACTAGCATTTGGAAATCCTGGAAAGACTCCTTCACAACAGCATGGCTACACTAAACACTGAAAACTCTTTTTTCTTTTATTTTGGCTATTGGGATGACTGCGGCCTAGTATGACCTTTCCTGAGCTGAAGGAAAACTTCCCCGAGAAATCCGATAAAATCCAGGGTGCAGGCCTCGCTAATTCGTTCGTCCAACTCACCACACTTCTGCGACCTCTTTTCCTTCAGCCACCCCCCGCCAACCCCCAATCGATCTGCTTATCTCACGAGATCAAAGGCTCGCACCACCGTTGTACATTTAGCCTCGGCTGGGTCCTCCCACATCATGTCTAAATATTAATGATAATAAAGTCTCACACCCATCCCTGTGTCAGGCAATTACAGCCAACATTGATCCTCAGCTCTCTGCTCCAATTAGAACTCACCGCTCGTAATGTGTCCTGGCACATCAAAGGATAACAGCCATTGATCCACTCCTGGATCTTAACGTTTACCGTTAGGAGAGCAGGAGGGGGATGTGATGTGGCAGTGGGGGGAAGCAATATTCTGATTAGAGAAGAAGAGGGGAGAGAAGAAATCATTTTATCCAGCCAGTCAGGTAAAGGAAGTGCTGAAACTCAGAGGGTAAGGCATGGCAGAGGGGGCTCAATAATAATGGACATTCTGACAGTTCAGAAGGCAACTAGCATTTGGAAATCCTGGAAAGACTCCTTCACAACAGCATGGCTACACTAAACACTGAAAACTCTTTTTTCTTTTATTTTAACAGCGCTGTTATAGTTCAAAACCATGAAGGGCATGCGAAAAAAGCCACATTTAACAAGTGAAGGTTTTCATAGATGTTGTGGTGCTGTGGTAACTACAGACACCAGATCACCAAGAAGCGACTGAAAAGTCCATTTGTAAGTTCAGCTCAGGGACAATAAATCCTAAAATGTTGCCCATCAACTTCTAAATATCGATGACTGAACCACAACCTAACTTACTAAACCAGGAGGAAAAAACTTGGGAATTTATGATCAGGCTTATACAATACAGGTCTCAGTGGGAGGCAAGAAGAGATTCAGTGAAACATGAGCTATCATGTCACCTCCCACATCTATGTCTTTAGGCCAACTATCCTTGACAACTGACCTTTCTGACATCTTAAAGTTTGAGGAAAGGGGAATATTTTTAAATCAACATATAGCATAGACTACAATATACCATTCTATAGCAAACCACACTCAGAGAGAGAAACAGAAACAACAGGGTAAAATCTGACCCAATGAGTCAATAGACAGCGACACGTTACCATTAAACCAGGGACATTCCTTGTACAAATGAAGCAAAACAATCCCACTCCTGACACCATTATTTGACAGAGCTTGTTGTTATGTCTTTTCTCTGCTGGACTGATAGCTCTGATAGTCCTGGCCTGGGGCACGACCTCACAGCCGCCTTTGTCACAGAGCTGGAGGAAGGCTTGTCCATTGCTCGGGGCTACAATGATTCTCTTCATGGCACCATAATACACTGAAACACTGTGCAACTAGAATGCAACCCAATGGTTTGTATATCTACAATTAATTGACTGACTGTGGCTTGCTTTTTGAGGCTAAGCTGAAATATGTTGAGCAATAAGGTAACAAGGAAAAAAATGAAAGACAGACAAAAAAAAGAAAAAAAATCTGCGCCAAATAACTTAGTAACAATGTTGTAATGACTTACTACCTGGATAGTGAATTGGGACGTTTGTCTTGATGTGATGAGATTCATTCAAAGGACATGATAGAGAAATTGTGTTAACTACTTCGATATTTATAGTAATATGTAGTACCTTATACACAATTAAGTGAATGAACAGTAACTTAAGATATGTTGAAAATGAAACAAATTTCTCAATTGAAAACTTTCCATTATCAACACAAACCAAACATTCCATCACAAATCAAATAGTTTTTAAAATGCTGAAAGTCAACCCAGTCATCTTCTAGGCCATAAGCAATTAATCAAAACCATTTCTAGAAGTCTGTAAACTGTTAACATCGTTAATCTTTCTTACAGTATTTGTTTGTGTACAATATACTTCCCTTTCCTCGACCCACTGTCCTCTGGCTGTGGTATCCCTCACTATTATACGCTTTGCTAACATAGTGCTTTGCTTCAACTCTGTACTTCAGTCTCTACCAAACGATGTAATTAAAGATTGGTGAAATGAAACCAGTGTTTAGAAATGGTTTATGTCAAGTCTTTTCTGAAATACTATACCACAGGAAAACTCTTAGATGGAATGGGTGTGCATCAACGTCTTGTTAAATAAAATAGAGTCTTTGCCTGAAGAGAAAAACATCTAACCGACAGAGCATCAGTGTGAGCCAGGTCAAAGGACGAAGGCTGTATACAAGAGTAATGCAACGGTAACTGTAGGAAAACATTTGTTGTTGGCTGGAATATCAGGCTCCTCACATGTGTGTGATACTCAGTGATGCATTCAGGTCAGCTGAGGAGAATGAGGGGATTGGCGGGCTCCACAGGCTGGGAAAGTGACACCAGGATGTTAGGCCAAGACATCAATGTCCTCACAACTTCCCTTTAACACTGAAGCAATGTTAGCCCTGGCGCCATCAGAATATGGGGTGGGGGTTAAAGTTTACACGATGGCCGACAGGATGTACCCATGTGACCCAGCAAACACTTAGAAAATAAACAGTCGATAGTTTTCAGGGTTTTCAGTGATTGTTTAAAAATAATTGGATATTTGAGTAGGGGTTATCTTTGTGGCTACCAGGCTAAGATACAGGCCACATACAGTAGTTGTGATGCTTCAAATCAGCTGTATGTTGTACATAATTCTTTAAATAGTATAATTTAGAGTATGTGTCCAAAGCACAATGATAGAGTTACTTCTGGCTATAAAGGTGCACAAAGGGAAGGGATGAGAGTTCATGGCCTTTTGTTGAACCCAGCTGCATACATAGTCAAAGAAAATAATTATCACAAGACCTTTTCATTACTTTTTGCTAATATTATTTAGTTCTTTAATATTCTGATTAGCATTTATTTTTTTGCTGTTGCCAGTAGCATAGAAAATAATCTTCAAAATAAAACTTGAAAGAGTGAAAGGAATGTCTTGATGGGTCAGTATTTTCCTTTTTTACAGCCCTGCAAGAACTTTGGCAGATGCAAGATGGGCAACTGAACTTTTCAACTGTGGAGGCAAAGTGTATTTATATGTGTGTAAATAACACTACCTGTGTTATATTACACTACAGGGGTATTCAGAAATGCAATAAAAAGATTTAACAAAATAAAAAATTGGTTAGTAGTCTTAAATCTGAAACTCTGTTACTGTCCACAAAAGAGAATTGGCTGCAAGAAGTAGGAACAAAAAATAAAAATATATATTTGCTAAGTCTTCAGTGCTGTTCTGTGAGCAAGGCTGTTCAAGCTTAGACAGATCACGATGGGATGTTGTTGACCCTTGAGGTGCAAACTGAGAACCCTGTCGCCACGGGGACGTGAAGATCGTGGTGTGAGCAGGGAAGTCTTCTCTCCAACTGGCAACAGGCCTGGCCTAGCACTAGGGTGCTCAGCCAAAAGCTCCTCTCCTCTGTCAGACCCCCCCCAACACACACACACACACACACACACACACACACACACACACTCTCCTCCACCTCTTCCTCCACAGCCTCCTGGATGCCAGTCTGCCTTGCTGGTGTGGGCCAAACAAGCCCCAGCCATGGGGCCAAAGGGGCAACGGAACTGCTGCCAGCTGGGCCAGCACTTCACGGCCGAGCACCACTCTCCAAACAAACAGTGCAGTGGGCCACAAGCCACGGGCAACATGGAACCTATCATTACCAGCCGTGCATGGCTGGTTCACTCCCCAAAACCCAAGCCAGGCCAAGGGCTTGAATGTGTACTGCACTTGACTCTAGCAAATTTCTCAACCTGGGTATGTCATATAGTATGAGAATCCCTTTTCAGAAACATGGTAGATCATCAGTATGTCAAGGTATGTGTGTCTATTTACCCATTACAAATTATACTGACTTTAATTTTCAACACTTCTTTAAGCAATAAGGAGAATAATTTTAAAGCCATAAATGACAAGTTCAAGACATTTACATATAAGCAAAAAACCAGAGAGTGGAAAGACAGTGCCTGCCAAACAGTCTCTTGGGATTAACTGCATACCGTCTAATTATACAGCATCTACAAAACTTCCTATGGTCCCTGGGCTAAAATTGAATGCTTTGGGCATTGGACCTCATTGGGGTTTTCTCCACTGATCAAGGTTCTACAGGCTTTTGTGGCATAACTCTGCTTTGTCCTTATGATTTTGGCTACAACACATGATGGTTTGAGGCATCCATCATAAAAAAAAAAGCCTTTTCAACAACACTAAATATGAATCAGTCAGAGGGAGGACTGTTACAATTCAGTGTCCAACCATTGCTTTCACTGGAATGCACCACTGGGACAACGGCATCCAGGGAGAGACTCGGAGAAACGAACAAAACAACCCGTGTCACAAGTGGACTCTGTCATTAGTTTACACAGAGAGAAATAGTGTTTCAGTGGGTTTCGTGCCATAATTCAATCATCTACCTCCACACAAAAAAATACCACACATATCAGTGGTCACAATAACTATGGATTTGTCTGTTTTGCTTCTTTGTCACATGCAATATCTCAGATATCCCTGACAATCTGTTGCAGAATTTCATTTTTTCAAATAACAGTGATGCCAAAAACACATCCCCACAAAGACAGGTAGTGGCTAACATTAGCCAAATGTTAATGCTGCCTAAACAGAATGAGCCACAGAGTCCTTCTAATTAGTCTTGGAAATATTTTTTTGTGAAAACCGAGAGATGTAAACTGCTCCAAAACAGTATTCTACCACTGACACCTGCATTCAAATTTAAGGATCAAGTTACAGTTATATTGAAATTTCATATCTAACCACCTTTTTGTCAGACAATAAGTTGTGAAACTCTGAGATAATGAAAAATACTGGGAACTAACAAAATAAATTATTGCAAATTGTTTAAAAAAAACAGGAATATTTGTTGTTTTTGGACTTTGGTTGGTCCATTTTAAATAAATTGTTGTAATTATTATTTTAGGTTTTTAAAGTTAAATGACATATGGCATAAGAATGGTAATTTATCAGAAATAGCACAAATCTTGTTAAGTAATGCTGCTACATGGTACAAGAAATTTTCATCATAATTTTACATAATACCCAGCACTTTTGAAGCTCTACTGAATCCATTAAGAGGGTGTACTTAAGCAAGGCTATGGATAACAAACAATAGCAGTACCTCTCTTTCAACATGATCTGAGGTATTTCCACAGAGCTTTTACTACTATTGAAATTTAAGGCCTTGGGAGGCCAGCATTGCAAGGCTGACATTCAGTCTAGCGGTTGTTGCAGTGGCAGTTTAGTGCATTCAGAAAATATTCAGACCCCTTCAATTTTTCACATTTTCTTATGTTGCAGCCTTATGCTGAAGTTGTTCAAAAACTTTTTTCCCCCCTCATCAATCTACAACAAATGCCCCATTAATGACAAAGCAAAATTGGATTTTAGAAATTTTTGCAAATTTATTAAAAAGGCAAAAGTGAATTATCACTTTGACATTAGTTTTCAGACCCTTTGCTATGACACTTGAAATTTAGCTCAACTGCCTCCCATTTCTTTTGATCATCTTTGGTAGATGTTTCTAGACCTTGACTGGAGTCCACCTGTGGTAAATTCAATTGCCTGGGCATGATTTGGAGAGGCACACACCTGTCTATATAAGATCTCACAGCTGACAATGCATATCAGAGCAAAAACCATGCCATGAGGTTGAAGGAATTGCGTTGAGAGCTCAGAGACAGGATTGAGTTGGGGCACAGATCTGGGGAAGGCTACAAAAAATGTCTACTGCATTGAAGTTTCCCAAGAGTGGCCTCAATAATTCTTAAATGGAAGTTTGGAAAAACCATGACTCTATCTAGAGCTGGCCGCCTGGTCAATCAAGCAATCGGGGGAGAAGGGCCTTGGTAAGAGAGTTGACCAGGAACGTGATGGTGGCTTGGGTTGAGCTCCTGAGTTCCTGTGTGGAGATGGGAAGAAATCTCCAGAAAGACAACCATCATTGCAGCACTAAACCGATTTGGGCTTTATGACAGAGCGGCCAGAGGGAAGCCTCTCCTCAGTGAAAGACACATGAAAGCCTCTTTGGAGTCTGCAAAAAGCAATAAAAGAACTCTCAGATTGTGAGAAACAAGATTCTCTGGTCTGATGAAACCAAGTTTGAACTGTTTGGCCAGGGATCAAGCATCATGTCTGCATGAAACCAAGCACTGCTCATCAGCTGCCCAATACCCTCCCAACGGTGAAGCATGGTGGCATCATGCTGTGGGGGTGTTTGTCAGCAACAGGGACAGGGATATTGGTCAGGGTTGAGGGAAAAATTAATGGCGCAAAGTACAGAGATATCCTTAATGAAAGCCTGGTCCAGAGCACACAGGATTTAGACTGGGCCAAAGGTTCACCTTCCAACAGGACAATGACCCTTAGCTCACAGCCAAGACAACACAGGAGTGGCTTAGGGACAACTCTGTGAATGACCCTGAGTTGCCCAGCCAAAGCCCTGACTTGACGTAAAATCGAAAATCTCAGAAGAGACCTGAAAATGGCTGTCCACTGATGGTCCCCATCCAACCTGACAGAGCTTGAGAGGATCTGCAGAGAAGAATTGCAGAAAATCCCCAAATCTAAGTGTGCAAAGCTTGTAGGGTCATACCCAAGAAGACTTGAGGCTGTAATTGCCGCCAAAGGTGCTTCAACTAAGTACTAAGCAAAGGGTCCTACTTATATCAATATGATATTTAAGTTTTTCCTTTTTATAAATTTGCAAAAAATTCTAAAATTCTGTTTTCGCTTTGTCATTATGGGTTATTGAGTGTAGCCTGATGAGGGAAAAAAATTAAGTTAAACATTTCCAGCATAAGGCTGCAACACAACAAAATGTGAAAAAAGTGAAGGGGTCTGAATACTTTTTGAATGCACTGAAAAATTATGGTGTCTTTGTTTGAACATCAGTTATTTCTTAAAAGGCACAATTTTACTTTACACTATGTCATCTCTTCTTTTGCTGTATTTTTATTTATTTATTCTGAAACGCTTGTATTTTGTCAGCAGAAAAATCACACCAATTTTTATATGACAATAGAGCAAATTCAAATTGAAATTGAATTTTTGTGTAATAGTAGACTGCATTGTGAGATTGGATTTCGCAAATAAGATATTTTCAAAGCTCTGTTTTCTACAGTACTTGCCAACACTGTTGTGTTTTACACAACATGGAATGCCCTTCACAGCAAGCACCACCAAACCAAAGTAAGGGATGGGTGGGGTGATGGGATATGTCCTTTGCCTTCCAGGCTCTGGGACAGAAAAAAAATAAAATACAACAAAAATTCTATTTTTGTTTTTAGTATAAAAGTACTCAAGGTTAGAAGCTTTTTGCTTAGAAAAGGGACCAAGATGCTGTTGAAGTATTTTGACGGGAGCAACTCTTGAATCCTGATGCCTACAAATGCCTTGCCTTTCAACCTTTTTGCTTCCTTGAAAAAAGTGGTCCTCTTTTTATTGTTTTGCCCATTGTGATAAAGGGGATCTTTTATGCCATCAACAACATGGCAACAATGTACTGCCTTTGTTTCATTGCACCATCCTGGGGGTCTGTTAGGATGAGATACAGACAAACACAGGCGCAGTAAATGATTGATGGGTTAGAAGAAAATATTAAAAAGAAGAAAAAAAGCAGGCAAAATTCAGCATTTGTAAATATTTCAAGCTCTTACACCCTGCCAAAGAGAGATCTGAGAAGCAACGACAATAACAGCAAAAACTATACTTAACCATCTATCTTGATGCAAACATGACTTAGACAGTTGACTTATTTTGTTGAGACTGTTTTCAAAAACTACTTCGATATCTTTGATAGGAATAAAACTATACACTGTAGCAATCTAGGACTTTAAGCCCCATTGGACATACTCCTTTTAGGTTATCAGCTGTAATAATTTGGATTAATGTAGTTCAAGAGCACATGGGGCTGAGGTCTTCCCTTTCCATTGTTGTATGCAACTGTATGTCCTTAGCCAACAAAATGGACTGCACAGAGATTGCGAGAGGAAGAATCAAATTAGAGCTCACTGAAAGTGAAGGGAAGGTATGTACAGTGCAAGTGTTTGGGCAGAAGCCACTTTTTCCTGGAAAGCAATGCAGCCTGAGGGCAACTTATCATGGCAAAGGGATCCCATGTTCTCGCATAGTTAAAGATGGAATAGATGACATGCGTACATGGGTATAGAGCCTATTGCAAGATATAGATTACAAAACAGCCCCTTTTCCTTCTTGACACAAATACTGGCAGCCAGTAATGCAGTGGCATTCCACAATATTCCAGGCAGCTGTTGCATAGTATACCAAGAAGTATGCACAATGGCTTGCTGGGAGGGAACAACAGTCAGAGAAGAGACAATGTGATAGATTCTAATTGCTTCAAAATGTCCTGAAGAAGGCCCCCTATTATCTATTTAAATCGGCTGATAATGGGAGGCTAGGAGGAGGAGGAGATGGAGAAGGGGGGGAGGAGTAGAAGGAGGAGGGGGGCGACCTAGGCGGAGAGAGAAAGCTATCCTCTGCGCTGCTGTCGCCTCATTATTTTCCGTCTTGACGGACGCCCGCGCTCAACCCCTGGATGAATGGCCCTGTGCTGAATAAGTTATTGCCAGACACACAAAGGGAAGAGTCAATCCACAAACAACACAGCAGAACTGCAAAGCATGAATCTCTTTTTCCTCTCCTCCTCAGTCTTTTCTCCCCTCTCATATCCCCCACCCTTCCCCCTGCTCCCTCCAGACGAAAGGCAGGCCCTGCCACAGTCTGAGATCTCACCTGTAATTTCTACAGAAGCTCACAGTAGGTGGGGGAAAAATGTAAGGGCAGAAGGACACAGGCATCTATGTACGCTTAAAAGACATATATACCTCCATTCCTCAATTTTGTTTCATCTGTCCTTTTTGTTTTTGCAGCTTCTCAGTGAAGACAGGGACCTCCTTTGGACAGCATCTGAAGATGTTTGAGAGGATGTTTTTTTTCTTAAGACAAGGCCCACAGCATGATCAGTGAAAATGGTTTAGTTTTATCTGATGTTTATTTGGTGTCTTTTTCTATTGGTTAGACTGCTGGGGCCTGGCATATCAAATCAAGATCACCTCTATACAATGCTCCCACGAGAGGGTGCGTGAGAGTGTTCCCTATGGCTGCTAACCGGGAGCTAGGGAATTATGACAACAGGAAGATTCCATTCCCCAACGTTTATGGCTATGGTTTGCTCTATGGCCGCAAATCCTGCTCCCTTGCTGTCACTCAAAAGTAGCAGTGGAACTTTTGGACAGGAGAGCCTCTTTCCCCTCTGACGGGGAAATCAGAGGGTGCCATGGCCCGACAGGCGCTCGACGGCAGATCAAACAGGGCGGGTACCCTTGGAGTGACACCTGGAGCCACTTCAAGGGATGAGAGCGCCACTGATCTCCAGTCATCTCGTCAGAACGACAGTCTGTCAGGGTTAAAGGAGGGGAAAAAAGAAGTTCTATCAACTAGGATGAGATGAACGAGGTTGAACGAAGCATCACCTCAATGTCGTGGCGGGCTGACCCTAGAGCATTTGGAGAAGTGATGGTGCAAAAAGTGTTTTTTGTTGGAATGCTGAAGTTCAGCATCAATGCCCAGTTCAGGGACTAGGTGGTAGCTGATTGTGCTGATATAGCAGGTTGACTCAAAATAAGAATGTAGTTTTTGCTTGTTGTGCTTTGATTTTGAATTCCACCTACCTTAAAAAGAATTAGAAAGCATTTACTATTTACCACTTTGTAAAGTTAGCTGTCTCCAACTTTGACTTTTTTTTTTTTAAACATGACTTTGGTTTTAAAAAATCTAAAGAATTTCTTCACCAACACATTTGAAATGATTACAATTCAACTATGCCCTGACCTATCAAAAAACAGAAGCTGCCATCGGCTGGATAACAGAGAGAAGGAGATATGTTGAGAGAAAAAGGGAGCTTTGGCAGCCAGTTAAGCGAGTCAGTCTTCAACAGACAAATGCATCCCTTATATAAAACAACAACACGTCTTTGCCCTTGTCAACAATCCCTTCCTCTACAGCCCAGGCTTGTGTGTGTATATATTTTCCTTTCTGCAAAAAACATTCCATCAGCACTCTCTAATGGGCGAGGTGGTGGAAGAGAGAAAAAGACAGAGATAAAGCATGAGGGAGAGTGAAAGAGAGAGAGAGGTGGCAGTGGTGCTTGCTTGGCTCAGGAGCAGTGAGTAATGAGGCTGAGGCGCACCCTGTCATTGTCCCAGCAGCAGCCTGTAGCCACAGACACACACACACACACACACACACACACACACACACAAACACACAAGAACATTAGAAAGTATCTCCTATCTCCAAACATGGCAAAAGTGCAAATTTTAAAGATGCTTACCTGACATTCAAAACAAAAAAGTAAAATAGCCTGATAAAAATAAAACTGTTGTTTAATATCAAAATGAATTAATCATATTTTCTTGTAAAAGACTCCTCTCAATATAAGATAACCCACTGACTGTTATCTATCCCTTACTTTCATAGGGGATACTTACATCTTCATTCTCCCATATTCAACATGGCGTAAAATATCATATGACATTCACACATCCGATCTCTCTAACTCTGGATGATATTACAGGTATGAGTTATAGGAGAGCGGGGGTTCAAGTCCCAATGTAATCATGACGCCCATGTTCATGGATCTGGACAACAGCACTGACAACAGATGTTTTTGCCCCACTGCACATACTACATTGGGTGTCTGCATATACGTTCAGTAAGAGTACAGTGTGTATGGTCAGATGTAATTTGCCTTAAGAAACCTATGTTTGCTTTCCTTACTATAGCAAATGAGCCTCAAAATCCAGAAAGGTCTTCCAGTACTACTTTCTTGTCTGCCAAAAGTTAGAACTACCATCACTAACACCAAATATCTTCTTCCAGCGGGCTAACACACTATCCTTAATCCACTGAATATACCCATAATGTGCATGCATGCACTTGCACACAACAGCTGCGCTCTTCTTGATATGTAAAAAGTTTAGCTAGAGGTTGCGGAGGGGACAGATAAAATTCATGCTTTGGCACTTTGCTCCTTTGCCAGAATAAACACAGACTGGACATAAAAAACACAGGATGCTTCCCTGGAGGGGGCAGAAAAGGCCAGGGATAGGACTGACTCAGAGGGATACAGCAATATGGGGGCGGGGAGTGGGGGTTGAGTGGGGTGGTAATGATGCCAGGCTGAACAAATTGCAAAGCAAAGGGAATGCGTTTAAATGTAGAACATGGAATTATCGTGGCAGCAACATGGAGAGGAGATCAGAGAGATTGAGATCCACTGGGAGTGATTTGCCACTCTCGGGACAGAAAACACGAAGCTCGGCTATGGCTACTGTGATGAGTTCAGCTGTAATACAAAGTAAAATAGAATGTTAAGTAGGGCAAACATGTCTTACACAATGTCATAGACATGGAGTATATGCCAATATTCTGTCGAAACAGAATAAGAAAAAATAAATGAGTATGTATGATTTAAATGCATGTTGCATGTGATGGTAGATCTACACAGATAGAACATAGTGACAGAAAGCCTTCCACTGTGCCACTGCTCCACTGAGCTGCCTCTCCTGGACAGCCTAGCGTGCCCCCCCACCACCACCACAACCACCACCACCACCACCATTATTTTTCCTCTCCTCTTTTCTCTAAAACAGGGCAACAAAAAATAAATAAATGAAAAAAGGAAAAATGGAAAAAATGGAAAATGAGGGGAAGAAAAACATCTCAACTGCAATCTGTCCCATCTTTCTACTTCAATTAAAAAAAATTTAATCTTTTTGTTCAACTTCCTAACAAGACTTCAAGAGGGCCCCAAGACTCCGATCCCTGCGAAGCACACTGGTAGAGTTGAATTCCATTAATTATGTGACCTACATATTCCAGTAGTTAATATTCCAGACACACGGATAGAGAGAGAGTATATATTTTTTCCAATAGTACAGGTCAGGTAAAACCTATAGATAGTAAGGAATCAAAAGTTCCTATCTCCAAACTTCCAGTTTCCTGTGAATAACGCAGGCAGGAAACTTTTGATTATCCCATAGGTAAGGATAACTTATACCTTGTCTTTTTCTGCCAATTAGTCATATGAATAGGTTTAATTTCCATTTCAGTAAAAGATCAACATTATAACAGGATTCAGAGTGTTGCTCTTAGTTAGCTGTACTACAGACCGGTAATAATGTAAAGGAAAAACCAACATACAACACGTCTTAGTAAGGTGCAATTCCACCATGTGGTGCCACAAGAGCTTCAGTTTGCCTTGGCATAGATTCTACAAGTATCCTGGAACTCTACTGGAGCGATGGACACTGTTCTTCCAAAAGATATTCCCTCATTTGGTGGTTGTGGAGAATGCTGTCTAACATGTCAGCTCAAAATCTCCCATAGGTGTTCAATTGGGTTGAGATCTGGTGACTGCGAATAGCATATCATTCACAACATTTAGACACCCACCAACCCATTCAGTGACCTCTCGTGCCCTATGGATGGGGGCATTGTCATCCTGTTTCTCCACTAATTTTTCAGGTTTTTCTTTTAAATTGTCACCCATCTGTATATTTGCACTGAACTTGCTATGTGTAAGTACTGTGTAAAATCAGAGAAATGAACCTAGTCACACATTATAGCAGCTTATTGAAACACATTTCAAGAAAGAAAGTTAGTGTCTTGGTAACAGTGTGGCTGCATTAGCTTGTGAGCTACAGCATCATCCTCACCCCGGCTTATGGGCTGATCTCTTAATCAGTGTCCAGAGTGTGCATGAGTCCTCCTCTGAAGACTGAGGCTCTGTCCATCCTGCCTGCCCGTCGCTACTGCCAGTTCTAGCCATGAATATAGAGCTGTTCTGTGGCTGGGAGCTTGCTTATGTTTTCTGTCTGATATCTAGGCCCCATTCCCATTTCAAAGAGAGGTCCACCCAGGGCTTTGACTTTTTGATCTGCCTGGCGACTGAGTCGACCACCTGCATGTGGGATCAGCTGCCAGCGAGAGAAGACAACCTCTCTGCTTCAAAATATACATCCTCCCCCCTTCGTCCTCCCTGCTTCATTGCCCTTCACTGTGCCCCCTCCTTCCATGAAGCTGCCAAGAACCCCAGTGGTCCTAACTGGGTCTGGAGCTGCATCCCATTCCCAACTGCTCTGACTGTGGTGGGTGAGATGCTTGAGATGTTCGGTATAGCAGCAGGAACGCTCACAGTACAGCCACAAGGCCATTCTGTATTTACAAGAAGCCATAGTGTCAAAGTGCTATGGAAACAACAGAGACCTTATAAAGAGGTTTGTGGCTTCTCTAATCAGATATAGTGATCCACACTGTGAGCCTCTAATGCTTACCAGATCTGTCTGTACCAAATCCACGTCTATCAAACTCGATTAAATTGAGGATTAATGAAGACCAATTAGTTGACAAGAAAACCCACTGATTAAAGTTTAGATACAGTCGGGTCCAAAAGTCTAAGACTACTTTCCCATTGTAAGACTTTTGGACCCCACTGTATATACATTCTTTGACATCAGAGAGTTCATCTAACATCTGTGAGCCTGATCAAGTCTCAAATAAAAAAAGACTTTGGTCTGTGGGGATTAAATCCTTGCTGATGTTAGCAGGCTTAGTTGTCCTTTATTGTACAGAACGGATACAGGCCTTGAATGATTAAAGATACCCATTCCCTTGGTCTTTTTTGACCATTTTTTGTAAGTTCAGTACTGAACAAATCAGCGTTTTGTTCACTGTCAGTGGGGTAATCTTAGAAAGTGTTTGATTGCAACACAGAGTTTGTGTTTCTAAGGCCACCACTCGTAATGTACCCGAATTTAGTGTATTCTAAGACTGGTGAGTTTCTATTCTACGATGGTGTCGAGTACTAATCCTGTTTATAAGATGAATGTGCTGTTAATATTTTATTTCGCAAGTATTTATGTATCCTATATCATCGAGACATCTACACTAAAAATCTAATTCTTTTAATTAGAATGCAACCAATAAAAGTTGCTAAAAATCTTTCAAGGCCAAATCTTTTTTTTGTGGTACAAGTGGTCTGGTGGTGGTACTAACCAGGCACTACACGCAATGACAACAGATAATTTGATGATCATCGATATTAATATAATATCCGGATTGCCTTTTTGCCTCATTGGCATCACTGTGCCTGTCACGGTATAATTAAAACCCAAAGGATTTCAGACGATTGGATTAAAAATTAACTAAGAGTGGATGCCCCGGATGCCCACCACTAGACCATTGACATCCACTATGTATGAACAGAGCTGACATGAGACAGAGGCTACGTTTGTGAGACTAGTTGTCAACCCACAACCCAGCCAATCAATAGCACCTATAAACAGTGTTTTATACTAATTACCCTCATTGGCAGTGATGAGTTTCACTGTCAGAAATGTGTAAAGATTAATTTTCAAACAAAGCAACAGCTATTTGAGATGTTTGCGTTTCATACATTTATTACAATAAGTGATATTCACAGAGTCTTTAAGTTAATTGGCTTTCTTGAACCCTGACAGCTATCTTAATGAGTGTCTAATTGTTTCTCAGCTGGGGTGATATCCACGAGACCATAAAGGCACTTCAAGAAGAGGTATGAGTTTAAAACAAACTACACCAACAATGAAAAAGGACACCATTTACTCTATGGATCACAATAAATACTTCCAACCCTTGACTTAAAAACTCAAGTCTGCTTGTCTGGCATGGATCAAGGCCATAGTTTTGACTATTCATAATTAACTTAAAATTTTTTGCTCTGTTCACTATCACAGTTCAATTGTAAAAAAACAATATATCTCTCTCTGCGGTACTGATTTAAAGCAATTGTCCAAAACTCTTGGCTTAAACAAAGACAAAACATTGGCTTTCAATTGTAGCTAGTTCCTGCATATAAAACCCAAAAATAATCTGTGTCCATGTGTGGTTTGTGTCACAAGTGCAGAAATTATAAAATATAACAGTATTAGTTTAATTCACTCACCTATCTGTAAAAGTCCTCTACATACTGTTTGTAGAGTTAAAGCAATGCACTATTTCTATAGATGTTACAGAGAATGACAAAGCAACTACCCCCCACCCACCTCTCTACAGTGTAATGAAACTACAATTACTCTGACATCGCACACAAATAAACAATTAATCAAAAGGCAGAAAACCATGGGGGGCAAATAATTAAATGAATGGATAAATGAGGAAGAATTGCCTAAAAGGGGGTGGGGGTGGGATATCACTGAACCATCCTGAACTTACTTTTTGCTCTCAGTTCTCTATCTCTGATTATAAATGACTTCAGATTTGGCGTTTCCAGCCCACAAGCTTACAACAAAACACACTCTCTTTTATTCAAACAGTGAAGAAACAGAAAGAAAAAAATGACTTTTTGTTAAAGAAAGGCGGGGGGGCGTATATTGTGCTGCTCCCATCAAGCAGAAAGGCGGGTGGTAGTCGAAGAGGCTCGCAGCCAGGCCCCACTTTGGAAAGCGCTCATAAATCCTGATTTTAGCGGGACGCTAACCAGAGGAGGTAAGGCACGTCAAGAGAGGGGGCTGGAAAGTGGTGGGGAGCGGCAGCTTGCCTCTTAAAATGCTACGTCTGATTAAGTCTTCCCATTAGGTGACAGCTGAACTTTAACATTAATATGATAATATTGAAATAAGTGTGTGTTATTTACTCCAGCTCCAGAGGGGGGCGGAGGGAAGAGGGGAGGGAAGGAGGAGGGAATGATGAATGATTTCTGGACAGCTTTGGGTGGCATGCCAGGCGAGTTGACCCCCCCGCAATCCTCCTCCTCTTCCCATAATCAGACTTGACAAAATGGAGACATATGCAGAAATATTGGTTACAGTCGGCATCACAGCCCTTCTCAGGCCTTCCCTCTCTAGTAACTGCTGGCCGCCCTGTGAGCCGCCCTGCAAATTGTCTACGGGCACTGAAGCATTTATTTCAATTGGCACTTCCTTCCTGGGCCCAGGATTTTACATTTAGTCTATGTCATTTACATATTACTCTTAATCAAAATCCACAGTGGGCGACAGGGAGAGAAAAAAAAAACAAGAAAGGGAGCGAGAAACAAAACCGTGGCGTCACGGTTCAGGGGTAGGCACACAGGCACTTTATGAAATCGAGATGTGACAAGATATTACGATATGTGTGTGTGCATGTTTGTGTGACTGTGTGCACGTGTGTGTGTGTGTATTAGGAGGGAGTGCATTAGATAATGCAAGGACTATTGAAATATGTGCTTGTGAATGCTTGTGTTTGTGTGATTGTTAGGGGCTGGAAGAGAGACAAAGACTTCAAGTTGAATATGGGTTGTAACATGGGTTGAAAAACAAAGGCAAAAACAGAGGAAAGACGAGAATGGAGACATGTACAGTGCGCACTTGTCTTTTCCAGCTTTTTACTGTAGGATGCTATGTAGGGCTACTCTTTTCTCAGTCTACCCAGGCACTTAACACCAATCCCACTGCATGTAACAGAACAGCCATTCACACTGTTTGTTAGTTTGTTCGCTCAGACACACACAAGAGAACATGACCCTCAAAATTATGAGTTGATTATATTGCAGAAAAAGTACCCAAATATTGCATGTAAGTGCAGTTGCACTTTGTTGAGTAGTTGTTTGATAAATATCATCCAAATAAAATTCCACTGAAATGGTCAAAATCAGCTGTCACAATTTAACTAGTGACTACAGGTGATTGATTGCAATGCATTAACAACTTTTATATTTCCTTTAAAGTGTAAAGGTTTTGTATTAATTTATCTATTGATTCATTAATCCATTTATTTATATGGTCATTTGTTTATTTATCCATCCCCACCTGTGTTCTCTGGAAAAATAATGCAGTGAAAAGCAATGTGGCCAACAGCAACACAGTGTTTTAGACTAATTACAAATGGAACGAAAAAGTTGCACAATCTAATTACAAACGTTATCATATGGTGATGAATTGGAGCAGGCTCACAGCACTGTTAGAGCAGGACACATACAGAGAGGTGCAGAAACAATGTCCCTACCTGCCTCTTACCTTCTCAGCATGCCAGTAAGGACGCGAGAACTCTTGCCCAGGTTGGCGTCTGTTTCTCTCAGCTGGGGAGACAGAACCAGGGAAAGACAGGTTTTAGTTTCCATACTGACCCAGCAGCTCCATGGGTTATTAAATGCAGACTATGAAGAAACTACAAAGGTCAAAATTAAAAAGAATATTACTCTGTAAACTCTTCCTCTGACTACAAAATACACTGTTATTCAAACACAACTTTTGACCACCTCATTATACAATTAAAAGACAGAGAAAGAAGGAAAAGTAATTAAGGTTAAACCTGAGTACCGTGCTAGATTGCAATTTGAATAAAGTTTGACACTTTATCTTTCAACCCAAAGTTGGTTGCAAGCTAGAGAGAAGAAGCAGAGATCCTTTGATTAGAAGCTTGCTTTTTTACCATTAGGTTACTGGCCTACCTATTTAGAGACAGCCACCAACTAAACCACCCTTCCAAATATACTTTTAAAGCCAAACCAAACCAAACCAAAACATAAATAGCGCCACTATGCATAAAATCGATGTTTGTTTATAACTTTTAGGTCCCGAAGTCTTATAAACTAGAGCCATCGTGAGCTGTTTTTTCTGATAGATAGAAAACCTCTTTAACTTTAAAAGAAGTTGTCAACAGCAGACTCCCACTTAGGAGGACATGTTACTGTAATGGCCTTCTGCTCATCTTGCTGCAGAGCAAATATTAGAATGGTGTAGAAAGACAGTGAGAAAAGAGTGAGAAGGGCCTTTTACTTCTGACGTATACTGCAAGCATAGGGAGTCCTTGAAGGCACACTTGAAATAATGATCATGGCTATCCAGAGGTAATTGCCTTGGATATTTTCCTTTTTCTTGCTCCATCTTCTCTCTTTTCTTTCTCTCTGCCTTTTTTCCTCAGGGGTCATAGAAATGTTTTCATTCCACTCTCTTTATCTGGTGTAGGGACTTTCACAGGGAAGGGAATTGGCAGAGATGTTCCCAACAAGATGTGAGTGTGACGGCAAAAAAATGCTGACATTGCACTGAGTGAGCTGCCACTAACGTCTACCTGTATCCTCATTTCTATAGGATGATGTCGGGACTGTGGGGAAGAGTCACTGCAGAGTGTTTCTCTCTAGACTCAGCTGGGAGTCATTCATTCATTCTTCATCTCTCTCTGAGATAATAACTGCTTTTCCAATAAAGTCATTCTCACTCAGTGTTTTTTCATCAGTGTATTATATTGTATTCTATTTTTAATTCCTCACTTTCATATTTCTTCTTCCAACCTCCCTCTTTTCCACAATGGTTCTAGCATCACTCTTTTCCCTGTTTGTTCTGGCTCATCTTGCAGTTATCTCTCTTGCCTGCAATTCACCCACTCTTCTCACCCCTCCTTTGCCACTACTTTCTTCTTCTTCCTCCATCTTTCCTTCCTACCCTCTGGCAGCCTAGGCTGGTGTGATGCAGGTTGCCAAAGCCAAGGATACATGTGGTACAGGCTAGGAGGTGGGGGACCTGGGGTTTGGGCCCTCTGGCAAAGACAACAAGTCCTGCAGTTGCCTGATGTCTGCCTCTACCCACAGATCTGTCCCCTAGATACTTCACACTTTCTCCCAAAATACATCTCTCTCTGAATCATTCTTTCTGCCATCCCTCTCCCTCTCTCCACAGCCTCTCACCAAATCGCATGCTTTGCGCCTTAACAGAAATTGGAAACCAGCGGAAATTTCAGTGCAGTTGACTGTCTAAAATTAACTTCGGTTGCTTGAATGGGGAGAAAGAGAGGAAGGTGTTTCTACTGCCTTTTATTTTTTATGTACAGCTCCGAAAATTCTCCATAGACACCCTAGGTCACTCTCTGGGATTAAAATACATAAATATTCTGTTACCATTATTATAGAATAAAGCACATTTGCATATAAAACTTGAAATAGTCTCGGATCTATATCCTTTCAATCTATCGAGTGCCAAAAGAGGGGATTTAACAAAGAAACAGGAAAAGGTTAAGCATCGAGGATAAAAAGCACAAAGTACAAAACTAAGATGTAATTCTTTTTTGAGCATTAAAGTTTGTAATCTTACTGAGCACGATAAAGGTGAAGAAATTACTAATTTTGTTCCCTCAAATTACACAACTAATCCTCTTATATTAATAATCTGTGCTCTCAAATGACTGAAGCATGAACTCACAATATTTGATTCCCTTAAATGAATAATAATGAAGTTATCCTAACAGTTGAAACTGAAGTTATAGCTTGTTGTGGCAAGTCTACTCAGTTAGGGAAGAGAGGCCAAGCAGCGGGCTAGCAGCTATGTTTCAGTGTGACGTGCCCTCAAATTACTTAATACATGGTGCCGAATTTGTGGCTACAGATGGTTGATCACAAAATGCAGAGATCATGTGACACAGAGAGAAGCTGTTGACCTGATCAAGAGAGGGGGGAGTGGAAAACTTGAATAATCTGAGAGTATGATTTAGTAATTTAAGGGCAAGAGTTATTCATCTGGGGGAACAAATTAATAATTTGTGTACACAAATATTTTATTTCCTGAAATTTGAACTCCTACCCTCAAATCAATATTTTTACACTCTTGAATTATTGATCCAAAGAAATAAATTACTAATATTAGGGAACGATTATTAAAACCTAACCCCATGCTAGCTCTCGGGCTCTCTATGAGCTAGCTTGAAGAACGGTTAAATCACATTCTTCAATCCACTCTGGGTTTCAGAGTTGGGAGCATACTGCTTTGACCCGGTGTCGAAACCTTCCATTGACCTCTATTTGTACCATAAAAGCAAAACAAAAGGCCACACCTCCTGCTGAGCACAGGGGTTTGTGTGTGTGTGTGTGTGTGTGTGTGTGTGTGTGTGTGTGTGTGTGTGTGTGTGTGTGTGTGTGTGTGTGTGTGTGTGTGTGTGTGTGTTTTTGTAGGTGTACATATGTGTATGCATTTGTATTTCAATGTGTATTTCAATTTATGCTAAAACTATAATTCCTTCTCCTCCCATCTCTTTAATGCAAAAGAGCTGCTAACCAGCCCTCCCATCCTGTGTCTTTACATCTTTGCCTCTTTTTACTTTACTCTTGCCCCACAAACTGCCTTTAAAGCCCTCTGAGTGTGTGTGTGTGTGTGTGTGTTTGGGGGTGAGGGGGTTGAGCAAAGAAGACTCATGGGAAGAAGGGAGAGAGAAAAAGAAAGCAAAAGAAAGAGAGAGCAGGTACTCTCAGTAGACACCGTGGACCGTTTTGAAAGGAGATGTTTGATTTCCTTTGAAATCGCCTGTGCGAGGCCCACTGCCATGTTGTGATCTTTAAGCATTCTGCGTTGAGGGGGCCGACAGGGCTGAGACCCCTTCCTGTGTTTAGTCTTTTCTGTCTCTGCATACCTGTCTATTTGGCTGGCTGGATGTAAGGAGGGGGAGTGCTAAGGATCGGGGGGCTCTCTGAGGGAAGGAAGGAGGGAGGGAAACCAGAGAGGAGTGTTGAGAAGTAAAGGAGGGTAGGTGTGGAAGGATGGCAGCTGGCAGCAAGTTAACCCCATTCAGGTGAGAGAAGAAAGGGGAAAAAAATTCTAGAGAAATCACAAGCTTGCTGATTTCACTTGATGTGATGTGGCAAGATATGTTCCAATTATTTTTATTTTCAAATTGTGAAGTGATAGTGATGACTAAAAATATCTACGTCAATACATTACAGTGATATCAATAAATAAGCACATTAAGTACCTTGTCAATACAATTCTGCTGACCCTTTGCGTGAACTAGTGTAAGCATACCCATGACAGTGTGTGTTCCATGTTTGTGTGTGTAGACTTGCATTTGTGTGTTTACGTAACAAATCACACAGAAGGTGGTGAATGTTGTCAGTGTTGTTAACCAGTTGTAACACCTTTATAGTCTCACAAACACTTGCTAAAATAGACAGATGAGTGTGTGCAGGTGGCACGTGTGTACTCACTCTTTCTCTGGCTCTTTGGATCTTCTCACGGTCACTGTGAAGGTTGGCAAGAATCTCCTGACCCACTTGTTCTGCAAGAGATACAGACACAGTGTGAGGAAGATAACACTTCCACTATTTACAAAATTAAGAGGAAAATCATGGATGTAATCTTGAAACAAATGGGTCAAAAGGAACAGGAAATTATACCCTTGCAAACATTTACATGTCATATCTATATTGCTGGAAGGCCCACAACATAAAGAATGGCCTCTAATGATTTGTTCTCCCTGAGTCATGTCTAAACTGTATAAAACACCATCCTTTGTCTCTCTGTCTCTTTAAATTATGTCTCACTATCTTGACTAAGGTGGAAATAATGTGATATTTTTCACCTGAAGCATACATTCTGAATAGTCATTGTGTAATAATTTGTACACTAACTGTACAGTGTACAGAGACAACACTGTCTAGAGGGAGCATCAGGCGGGCAGATAGTAGAATATTGTAGCTATTGGAGGTGTTTTTTTTTTAAACCTTCTTAAAAAGCTGAAGTAAACAGACATGAATTTCAAGACAACAATACCCCAGCATCCAGCCTGCCAGTGGGGTCCACTCAACCAATGCAATATTCATTAAGCCATTCTTTTTTAAATGCCTCTCGTCAGTTGTAGATGTAAACACATTAACGCACAGTTATAAAACATCCCTGACAAGGCACCTGACAAGCTCGTCAGTGGTCACTGTCATTTTCCTGTCCCTTGGGTTTGGGACGAAAAAAGGAACCAAAAAAAAAAAGAAAGAAAGAGATAAACCAAATAAGCCACCCCCCACCAAAAAACCCACTGCTGCCATCAGTGTAACCATACTGCTACAGCATTAACGTTTAAAAATGAGGGAGGCTGAGGATGAATCAGGAAAAAAAGGAAAAGTAGTGAAGAATCTTTGCATGGATCAAAGAAAGGCTTTCAAGCGCACCAAACAAATCCGGAATAAACAACGCAGTTGCTGACTGTATTACACTACACAGGTGCCGCACACCAAAGGGCCCACGTGCTGTGCGCCTGTTTGGGGGGAGCAGTGCAAAAATGGGCTACATCTGGCAGCTAAACAAGAGAAGAGAGAGAGAGAAATGGAGAAAAAGATATGGAGACAGAGACACAGAGAAAAGGGATCAGGGAGAAGTAGAAAAAAGAGAAAGCACTGTCAAATGAACGACATTCGTCTCCCATTCATCCTATCCCTTTTACCCCCCTACACTATAACTGACTCAAATGTGTCTCTTCCTGCCTTCATTAATTTCTAATCTGGGACGAGACAGATTGAAGGATACCCAGATTAAACAGTGCAGTCAGACAGTCACATGTGACAAATAGGGCAGATTAAAAGACTGAGTGCAGGTATTAATAACCATAAAAATACAAGCCCTCCCCCATCCCCATTGGAGAAGAACAAGGGATAAACAGGAAGGGAGTTGTAGCGGAAATCTTCTGTTAAAGAGACAAATAAGCACATCTATCCATCTCTGTCAGGGTTGTGGCTTTTTTTTTTTAAATAAATGAGTGTGACAAGCACTGCAGCAGCAGAGGTTTTTTTTTTTTTTTTTGGCAAGTGCATTATTGGAAAGGGTTGCAAAGTGTAAAAAGATGGATGAGGTAGTAGGAGAAAAGGCCTCCAAAGACGTCTTAGTCGATGTGTTGCAAGATAACCACGGTTTCATGAACATTTAGGTAAGAGAAAACTATTAAAAAACAAGGAAGATAAATTATTTTAAAAAAAACCTTTGCAATAAGCTACCTTTCAATGGACAAGACTGGATATGCAGTGGATTCAGGTTTCTGCCTACTGTAGGGCACCATAGAGATCATAGTGCTGGTGCTATCTAAAGAATGATATGAAACCAAGGTTTTCAATAGCACTCTGTAAGTACAACCATCCACCACTTTATGTTTTTGATACTGAGTGATTGTACAGACTATCCACATGCAAATGGTTGCCCTTGACAAATTTAACAGCTGCTTAAGAAAAATTTGGACGAAATATATTTCTTTATACTTAGAGTAAGGTTTTGTTAAAATCACCTCAATTTTTTACAGCCTTGCTAAAAGGAAGCTACAATGCACAACCTTGATCTAGAGGGAGACCTTTCTACACTCTTCAGAGAAAAGGGCATATTCACCAGAGCAGAAACAACAGTGAAGTGTCATTACACAAGATGATAAGCAAATTCTAGCTATTAAAAATTATCACATGTAAAGGGCAGAAAAACAAATCATGTGACATTGAGGACTCTATATCTTTTCAATAGTGGCATTTTCTATGGGTATCCATGTTAAAAGGAGTATAAAATCATTTGCAGTCGACGGAATAATCTGTTGAACTGGCTGACTAAAAAAAGTTTAAACATAGCTTGTTAAGATAAATATTTTCCTTGGCTGTGTGACCAAAAAGGTCTCTTCCCAGGGCTCAAAATCTCTCATCGTCTCTTTCTAGGTTTCCCCCAACAGAGTGAGCCACTGGAGGTGTACACAACTCCTGGAGGAATGTATGGTGTTTATTGTCTTTATCATGCATCTTTCCTTACATTACTCATTCTCTGGCATGTATCTACATTTCCATTCATCTTACTTAAGTCCTGCTGTCCAGCAGTCTTTGTAAAACGTCATTAGTTACTGGGGAAAAGAACTTGTTAGGTCAACAAATGGCGCAAAATACGAAGTATTTGTAAAAAAAAAAAAAAATCTAATGTAGAAGAATAACGAAAGAGTCCACAATTATATTGCTCCTGTGATTCTGACTTTTGCAATATTTAACATATCACATTTTCAAGTTTGTACAGTATTCCTAACTGCACAAAATAAAAAAAATACAGAATTTAGGATTAAATTTGGGGTATTACAAATTCACAGTTGATAAAAACAATGCAGGAGAGGGGAAATAATTTACTGTTAAAGCCCCTGACTTGTTGCTCGTTAGTGTGTAAAATATTCCCCTCCCGTTTAAACAGCTATTAACAATTTAAATAACCCTGGCCCAGAGGCCTTGCTCTGACTCACTTGTTAAAGATCCCCATCCCCAAAGGTCCATTTAACAAGCCCATTATTCCATTACATTACACTCACACCAGCACCAGAGAGCCTTAATTTAACTCATTCCTCTAATGTAACTGTAGAAAAGAATTAGTATAGAAAAGTTGAAGACACAAATTAGATTGAGAGGAAAATAATGTCTGGATTAGGAGTTATTTCCTTTAAATCCATGGTCACACTAGCATAGTACAGACCTATTTTATCTCAGCTCAATACATCACCATTTTGTTAGTAATGATAAGGTGGTCGGAAAATATATTTACTGGACAATTAACTTTACTAGTGCATGAAGTAATCTAATCTGTAATGCTAGAACAAACACCACAAAATGAGCCTAACAGAGGTGGAATGAAACATTTGTAACTGCTTTGACTCTTAAACGGAGCTACAACAATTACTTGATCAACAGAAAAATATCCATTATTGTGAGGATTTTCTGCTATTCTTAGTCTTATGTGATCATAAATGGAATATCTTTGTATTTCCCAGGGTTGGTCGGTTTTAGGCTTTAGGAAATTTTTCACTATATTCTGACATTCACCATACCCAACAATTAATCAAAAATAATAACAGGCAGATTAATCAATAATGACAATAATCGTTAGTTGCAGTCCGACTTTTGGACACCTCCAACAACAGAAAGGTTCACTTATTTCCTCCTAATGTCATGGGCTCTATAGAAAGGGCTCAACTAATCATTTATAAGTCTATGTAAAATGTAAATATCATAAAGTACTCGTGTTAAACCAACCCGGCTTACGACAATACAGCTCAGAAAGGCAACAATTACGTTACAACCCGAACCTCCGCAGCCTTCAATTTTCTACAGTCCTTGGACACATTTAATTGGAGGCATGATCTATTTTACAGGAGCTGTTTCAGAGCAGTTACACACTGTCTGTGAGCCCGTCTTGCTTTCCAAGTTGCGTTTTTTGCCTTGCTACCTCTGTCCCAAGAGCTGAAATGGTACAAGACCTGACAGTGGTGTGCTCTGAGGCTCAGCACACCTCCTTTTCATGAAGCAGTGGAGACCACTTTTTGAAGGTTACCACACACACTTATATCCAGACACAAGCCCCACACTCCAACAAACGGGAGATGGAAGCCCATGGGAGGGCTGAGAGGAAGTAAGGAGGAGTCTGATAAATGTTAGACTGTACATTTTCGCTCTCTCAAGCTCTCTCTATCTCTCTCTCACACACACACACACACACACACACACACACACACACACACACACACACACACACACACACACACAGTGCACCAGTAAACTTATATACCTGTGACTCCCAGTTGAATAAAGTTACCTGTCTTTGTACACTTTCAGATCAGCTTTTTTTTAAGGACTTCTCAAGTCTACAACTGCCTGGTGACACACTTTCATCACCTCCATCAAAGTTGTACCCACACAGGGATGTATTTGTAATGCTGAGCCCACAGGCCATGAGGCTAGCGCCTTCGCACTGAGCTACAGCTCAAAATAGAGAGGTGCCAACTGCTAGGTCACGGGGGGGCATATAGCATCTGGGGACTCAGTGATGCTATGGCAGCTTACTTATAATAATAACAAACTCTATTGCATGTTAATCAGTAATTGTTACTTCGCATGGTGGGCGCTGAAGGATTTAAAAAAGAGTCAGTATGATTACTAGTGTTTCAAAAGGCTTGCAGTGTCTTCAAAATTGGGATTTTTCATTCCCCTCCCGTGTGTTTAACATTGATTCCTCTTCAACAGCACACTGTATAGGTAGCGTACCCTTTCAGAAGAACTGGACTTTTCTTGCAAGAGTGTAAGCACTTAAAAGGCCCCAAACAAGTAATATTCTGGGCAGAGAGAGGCTGGGCCATCCCAGGCCATCCTGAGTTAGCTCATGCATCTGCCCTTCCCCTTGCATGTGTATGAGTGGTGGTGGGCAGTCAGGGTGGATTTCTGGGGCCTTTCTTCACTCCGCCAGGCTCTGTTTTATTCATTGCCTGCGCCCTGACCCCGCAGAGCTCCTGTTCTGACAAATCACTTCTGATTAAGACAGATCTCTGTTAGTCAGCCACTCAACTTGGCCTATTCATCATTCCACAGAAAATATTCCTCTCTCCTCCTCCATCCCTCCTCCTCCCAGCTCGTTTGCCTGTCCGTCAGACCGGAGCAAGGCGCAAAAGAAATTTCCGCTGCTGTTTTAAATGGCTGATTATAGACAATTGCTGGATGGAGAGGCGTAAGAGAGTCTTATGGGTGATAAGACGCAAGTTTAATGGGTATAAATGACCAGGCCTGTAGGAGACCAGCTGGTAATAGAACCATTTGTTTAAAGCTGAAACAGCGTGGGGAGAACTGAAAGCTGTATTTTCCCTCTATTTCAGCTCCCCCTCCTCTTTTCCCTTCACCTAAGCCTCAAAGTCAAATTCTCAGATCACCACATTTACATTTTCTTTTAAACAGCAAAGTCCCCTTCACCCTCATTCAATGAGAATTGATGAGGCTTGGAGAGGAATAGCTTGTTTAAGATTTATGAAATTACCTATACCTACATGTCCCTGTGGACACAGCTGCAGATACTCTACCACTCATATATTACATTGTTTTCCATGGGTTAGTAAAAATGCAAACAGAAGATTTACTGTAAGTGTACCAATACAGTCAGATGTCTAAGAACATTCATATGCAAAATTCTGCCATAATAAACTACAGCTAAAATTTCTAACAAACCAGATTAAATTAAACTGAACGACAACCCTGCTGGTGGCAGAGGGCTGAGAAGCAGGAGGGGTGAGGAGAGAATGAGGGTTCCTACAAGCAAATTGCCTGGACTTAATCAACCAGTCTTACTGAACCATCCAAATGAAAACTAATGGACTTGGGTGTTTGCTGTGATTGCCCCACATGCAACAATGTGTTGGCAGGAGCATTGCTTTCTGTGGTCTTCAATTAAAAAACAGGGAATTTCTACAGACCGCTGGTCAGCATACACACCTATTCTAAGTGTATCCCAATTGTGAAACTCAAACAGAGCGTACTTATTAATTCCATTTCCAGTGCTGGGAAAATGATTTTTTATGTCTTGATTAAACTTGGTCAAAGTCGTAAAAAATGTATGAAGTGTAGAATTAAAACTCATATCCAAACGAGCTAATTTGTGTATGCATTATTCATAATGCTGACATTTGTGTCACACAATTGTGCTGGCCACATTGCAACTAAAATATATTTAAAAAAAATAGTACATGAATTAAAAAAAGAAACAAATATAACAAACACTGGTACATCAAACTTTATTCAACCACAGTCAGCCTAAATAATAAGAGTTTAAGTGCTTTACTCTGCAACTTAAATAATTTGATTTTATTATCAGCTGAGTAGCCATACACAGTAAATGATGGTGCCACAGCATATGAACATTATAAAAACACAATGACCATATCTAAGCTGAAGGTCAAAGTTATGAAAAAATACAAAAGATTCCTGCACAAGAACAATTACATACAACCACAATCTGTTTAACTTGGAAGACAAACACACTGAGCAGATTTGAACTCTGCCAATGATGCTAAAATTAGGGAGAGGCATTTGTAGGAGAAAAAAACGTCAGTTGGTCCTAATCAAACAAAACATCTGATATAACAACCCCTGGTGGAACTGACGAAGGAGAAAAGTTTGCACATTTGTCGGAAATGGACTTAGGGAGAGATATATGGAGGAAGAGGGAAGAAGAAAGAGAAAACTTCACGTGCGCTGGTTCATTTTCAACAATTTAGGAGCGTTAATCATCACATTACTGTTGATTAAAGGCTTTTACGTCTCTAATCAGAAAGTTGACAGGCAGATCAAAGAGCGAAACACAAATTTCTTGCCTTTTAATTATCTGTACAACACCACACCTCGGGCAGCTCTTCCCTGCCTATCTCCTCAAACTCAGCGAAAGACTGCGAAAGGAGATCTAACACTCTTGAACAGTTCATTATCCAATAAAATGGGAGATGAGGGAGAGAAAATACACACACCAACACACACAGTCACACACATCCGCACACAAGACTTTAAGGCTTTATAATTATTGAAGACCAGGGGGAGGCCTGCAGTCTTCTTTATTAACATGTCCCGAATTGGAACATCTTAATTACGTTTGTCAAAATCGGACTTGGCGTCAAGCTCATTTGCATGTTTTGACAATGCCAGTTGGGAGCCTCCCTCTATTTTTCTTCAGAATGCTACGAGTGCTAGAGTATTTAACACTTTTCAACACCTACTGATAAAAGGTTCGTGTTGCTAAATGAATGAAATAACTTGTTAAATTTGCTTTGTTAGTTTCGCCCACCAAGCCCCACTTTTTGTGAGTTAAAGTTAGAGCTGATGCAAACAAAGTCAAGTAGACACAAAGGAGCTTCTAGACTGTCTTGATCAATGCTTTATCACCAGTCCTGTTCAAACTGACAAGGATGTGACGCCTTCTGCAGTCTGACTGTTCCTGCCCAGCTGTTACCTGTCAAGTGGTTTGGACATGAAAAGTCCATCCTACTTTAGGAAAAGATTTGGCGTCGCTTTGGAGGTTCTCAGAAGTCCTACATGTATCTTAGTTCATTCAGCGCAAGAACAGATTGCTGCCTGACTCATGATCACATCCTATTTGAATAAAAGAAAGCAATGGATCACTATCTCCCTTCCCCCATTAACAGCTCACTAAATGAATCCTCGTTACGTCAATGATATGTAAAACAAGCATGGTCGAAAATAAACAAACAATCTGTAGGGACACAGGACTGTCGGCAGCAATTTAGAAACGGAGAAAAAGGAGGGCATGAAAGCGAGACATCAAACATTAGCCTGAATGGAAGGCGCAGGCCATTAGAAGTGGTTGTACTGACAGGATGTGACAGTTGGAAACACTTAAAGATTATTTTCTTCAAACTTTGAATTCATTAATACTCATGAGTTGAGGAAAGGCTCCCAAAACACAGCAAAAAATGGAGAGGGCTGGGCTAAGTGTTGAAGCTAGCTGTATGGTGCTGGGGTGCACCAAGGGGGCCAGTTCGGTCTCTGCAAATGAAGCTCATTTTCTTAGTACCAATTAATACTGTAACTACATTTCTGACCAAATCTAACCCACCCTGCTTACAACTGTTGGCACATTTTATCATTTCCAATGCACAACTGTAATGGACATTTTGGCCACATTTTCCTTGACTACCATGTCCAAATAAGGGATTGAAACAACAGGTTTATACTGAGAAATAGTTTAAAATATATCTGATCACTCTAAAGGATTTATATTGTTGCCGCAACCACAGATGTCAGTCATTAAGTTGGTGAGAGACCACAAGTGATAGGAATGATGGCCACAACAACACATTAAAGACCGAGATTGTAAAAACCATATTTTCCCTTTAACTTAATGGTCGAAAGGCTTCTTAAATTTCACTATGTGTATATGAAAATGAAATATTTGTCACTTGTTTAAGAACTAATTATAAAATACTTCTTTCTTGTATTATTGCATGACTTTAACATTTTATGTCTGCATTGGTGGCATGTATTACATTTTTTTAGCAATTTGCTGCAAGAGGCATAGTTGCCCTCTTATGTGTAGATGATACATCAAATTCTCTTCAGTAAAACTAAGGTGCACAAACAATTTCGTTTGAGCAAGCAACATTGGAGCCTGTTAATAGAATACTGCGTCATTGTGGCTGCTCTGACAGACAGCACAAACACAAGTTTGTATTTTACTTGGGGGTAATGCCATCGCACTTCCCTGCTCTGCTAAAAGGAAAATAATACTGCTATTATAGAGCGAATACGAACCACAGAGGGGACTCACAAAAGAGAGACACACGCGCGTTATTTAACAATGACTGGGGCCAAAGAGTTGAAGACAGATCATTGTCAGCTGCCACTGTGAATACACACAACATGGCACGACATGTGAGGGCATATTAAAGCTCTTGTGTACAGTGTACATTGTCTATTTTTGCTTACTTTACATTGTTCCTTTACAACATATTGTCACCTTCAAGCAACAGTTTAATTGAATTCAATACTTTAGGAATTTTCAAGGAAAGTCTCAACTTAGAAAGTTACTGGAAATTCTGTCAAGTACAAGGCTTTACTTAAAATACATAAGGGCAGTACAACAGATATGACCTCAGTGATTACCAGTGAGGATGGTAGTAAGACACTGTGATAATAGTAGGACACAAGCACTAAGAATGAAAGATCTGTTACAACAAACCTCAACATGCACAATCACATATTTTGACAAAACTAAAGTGCAGTACATTTCTTTATTCGACAGTTTAGGCTAAAGAAAACTTCAAGCTGCTGCTTTAATATGATGATGTTCTGCATAACACACTGGCCTGCAAACTAAATGACTTGAAATCCAGGAGCTTATACATTAAGAAAACTACAATATAATAGGATGACGATACTAGCAGACTTAGAGGGAACAACACACATGTTGACTTCCTGAATTTGTCTGTTAAATGACATAAATGTAATGCAACACTGCATCACTGCTGGGTGACAAGGTGTCTCCCTTTCCCTATCATTAGCTAAAACAGGACTAGGAGAATACCCAACACACCTGCCACCATCTTCCACACTAATGAAGCATATCTAAGTTTTCAGACACAGCAGAACTAATTTAATCTACCTTCTAAGGGGCCTTAGCACCATCAAATTAATTATTCATAAAGGACATGATATTATAACTCGACTGTCAACTCAGTAACTGGCCTTTTTTTTAACCTTCCCCTGCCCGTTGCTGTCTTTAGTCTTGGACTGTCTTTCTTTTAAAAGAAAGTCCATTGCTTTTAATCTATAACTACGTAATACACATTGTCATTAGCTGCCGAAGAAAATAATTTCCTTTTTTTTTTTTTTTTTTTTAAAGTTTGTCAGTGATGGTGACAATAGGGTAGGGGGGAGTTTCTACAATCGGCATGGCTCCCTGTGGCTTTTACAGTACGCTGATGAGGCCAGCTTCACCACGGAGAAAAAAGAAAGACACAAAGAGAGAGTCATCCAGTCTGTAATAACACAACCTTAGATACCTGTTATTTCCCCCTCATGAAAAATGTATGCCATCTGGCCAAGCTAATCTTGCCTTAATGTTGCTTAGACAGGTTGGCCAACAGGAGGTGCTACAAAATTTCTTATACACACAGTGGTTCTTTTAGCCAGGTGTCATTTTCTCTTCAGGGGTAGGATGATGGTATGCAACTCTGTCATGATTGACAGGAACAGCAGCAGCCTGGTATTACTACAACACCCTATAGCGAGAAACTAATACTAATATGCTGATTCCTCGTATTAGTATGTGGATCCTCTGTGCAAATCAGCATGTGGTTCGAACTGCCAGGAAACCAAAGAGAAAAATAACGACCAACAACTCTAACGCTTTCAGTGTATCTATTGTGACAGAGTATCCATGTGCAAGTACAAACTTTGAACACAAAGTGGTACAAGATCAAGCAATGCCACAAAACACTTGTATATACATATTTGCACCCCTGCCCCATAAGCACACATGCAGACACACAAACACACCATATGACTGTCTGCAACTGGTCAAAAGACAAGATATGTTTTTAAGAATATGGAAGGACTACAAATTAGTAATGCCACTAACACAGTCACAGAATATTTATGGCTCATCTATGCAGGGATTGTATTGCTTAGAGATTATTACAAATTTATACGGTCCAACATTAACCAAATTGTGCAAAAGAAAATTCAGACATAGGCAGCCAATGAAGCGCCTGGTGGTTGTGACAGTCGAAAGTCAATCATGAAGTTTTTTTTAACCACTAGGGTGGAAGAAAGAAAATGACAGAGCTCATACAGTTGGCTTATCAGGTATATGGTTAAAATAAAAATCCAATATTTAGGTCTATTTTGGTCCACCAACTCCCTTTTAACTTTTCTTTACTAGCCACTAGTTTACTTTGATACTCTGCAATTCTTTGCTGGGCAAACACCTGTTTTATCTGCTTGTTTGCTGAAAATAGCTACCTACAGTTTTATGGGAGGGGAAGATGAGAGCGGCGAGACTCAGCAATTCAGTCTATGTGCACGCCACACAACCAAAACAATTAGCTAAACTCTTTCACAATCCCCGGTCATCTGATTTAATGGTAATGCAAGAATATAATTGATTGTGGGCTTAAAGGTAACATGTTTTTTTTTTCTCCCCTAGTAATGCTATGTAACAATGTTTTTATGAAGATTCATGCTATTCCTGTGATCAACAGTGTTGGTGATTCACAAAGAAGCATAGTGAGACACCAACAAAGACAAGGAAGAAGAAAACTCAAAGGCAGCAACATGCATGTAAACAGTACAGGATTTTAAAAAACAAAATTTAAATTGGCTTTGCAAGTTCCTGATGAGGTATGACATATATTCAACATATTTTTCAAACCTCAAGATTACACACAATTAATTTTGGAGAGAAACTCCAAACTTAAACTTAGCATTTGTTTTGTTTTGTTTTTTTCCACAAAAAAAAAAGGAAAAAAATCTACAAGGTCCTTCTAATTTGAGCATACACAATTTTATAAAACAAGTAATGTTTCCTTTTTTAAAATACACTGGCAACTACAGTGTATGGGCGTACGATTTTGTTAGTTTGCATGGGAATATTTATGACATACATTGGAAACTAGCACAGTGTCATTTCGACAGCTCTAATTTAAGGTTATCTGTCAAGATTTTATGTGGAACACGTTCAGCATAATGAATATAGGCAGATCCAATCAGACTTCATCTAATAAAATAACTTTTCTTTGACACCTTAAACCACAGCAAACGAATCAAAGAACTGGATGGTAAAAGTACATTAAAGTACATTAAATGTGTGTCCTTTGAATGATGAAATGTATCCCATGGTGCCCACGTGTTTTTATTGTGTAAAATCTCTCATTTAAGAGGGTTGTCAATGGCCAACAATCATAAGGGAAAAGAAAGTTTTTGAATGTAGTTATGAAAAGCAATACTTAACGGAATAGTGAGCATTTTAAAAGTGAACAGAATTCTGAAATAGGATGTCGGTTTTGAATACCCATCAACTATTGATGGATTTTTGTATAAGATTGTGTAGGTTTGTCAATGACAGAATAAGTGCAAAAGAAAGACAAATTCAATTGGAAATACATCTCCGGCAAATACCATTTGTAAGGGAGATAGGCTATGATACAGTGCACCCATTAGAATTGCAATATGAGCTGTGACAGTGGGCAGCCTTTGTATGCTCCATCCCCTGATTGTAATTGAGGGCGACGCGTGACAGCCCCCCATGTGCTGTCTCTGCAGTGGCCTTGGGCATAGGGCGTGCTGACAGAAGAGGAGTCGGGGAGAGTGGCACAGGGTCCTGGCCTGGCACGGCCATGGCATGGTACCCTTAGGGGCACTGACCCTCCCCCTCTCAACCCACCGCAACTTTTGCTGCCTCACCTCTGTCACCAGGCATCTTGGAGGCTAACGAGAGGGCACCCAAGACTACTTAACAATTCCACCACATCCGTTGGCTGGGTATGCAAGCAGCTCTTTTTTCCTCTCTTCCGTCAGTATTCCTCTCCCCCTGCTCCGAGACCTTTGGTGAAATAAGTGTCAGCCTGAGGAGACAGGCACTCATCAACACGTTATACCTGGGAGGTATATTAATGCTGTGATGGTCTCCTGGAGGAGGGAAGGAAAAAAGCTTTGTCCTCGTAGAGAGAGATAAAGGACGATGGCTTGGACAACTTTTGAGGGTGTTAACTTTGGCAGTTTTTATGTGGAAGGGTATAAAAGCACAAGGAAGCAGCACAGACAGAAAATGATCTCATGTGTAGTAGTATCCCCAAAAACACTGGAAATACTGATACTTGGCCATGTGTTTTTAAAAGAAGCTATATTTATCAGAGGTTTATCTTGATCAATAACTGAGATAGATAGGAATAACATGATATTGAGAGAGAGAGCAGGGGAGTTTTGGGGAGAGAACAAGCGTGACAGAAAAAATGAGAAAATGCATTTCTCTGTACAGATCCTCATAACCAGGAGCCGAGTTACAAATGAAACTTCACTTCCACAACAAGTGGAGCTCGAAGCCTACAGGGGCCCTCTGGTATCCAGTCGGAGATACATAATTAAAGGAACACGGAGAGGGAGCATGTTATTACCAGTGTTTTCATTAGGCCAAGTTAACACATTGGTCTCCCCCAAGACCTACAGACAACAGACAAAGAAGTGGATGGAATGGGATGCTGCCTATTGGGGTCTAAAACTCTGTTCAAGAACTGTTCACATTAGCGCTGGTTCTGCATCTTCCCATTCTGGCCATACTGCTACTCTATAAAAACATTTAATTTTGACGTCAGAAATATGAAAAGGCATGCAAGGGCCTGCTTTTTTCATGATATTTTCACTCTTTTCCCCAACATCCAGGCTTAAATTAGCCAGGATTTTTAAGATCAGGGACTGTTTTTTAGGCTATGAAAAATGGATTAAATGAAGAGGAAGTCTGGCCTAATGAGCTCCCTGGGCTATGGAGCAGCAGGGACCATGAGGAGAAAGAAGGGAGACGAGGCAAGCCTTTGAGGAAGAGGGGGCCGCAGCCATGCCCAAAGTGTGCCAGCTTCTCCTCACTTTAGCGCCAATGGCACAGACGGCACCTGGGCAAGGCTTGGCCACCCTTGTCTTGTGCCAAAGGAGAAGAGAGGCAGAACAGCAAGTTTGTGTTGAACCTGAAAAGTTTTACTGGCCCTCTAACTTTTATATTTTTCACTTTTTTGCTGATGGTTCAGTCCTTGAGTGAGGAAATGAAAACTTTGTTCTTTATTGTGTGTCAGCCTATATATGTCCTTTCTTTGACAACACTGTAACAAACAAGTGGTGAAAAAGAGTTGAAATCTTTAAAATAAAAAAAAATATCTGACATTGCACTTTCACTGAAACTGGCAGAACAGCATGTTGAATCCACTGGGGCAAATACAACATGAACCTGTTAAGAATAGAGTGGTAGAGAGGACAGACACTCACCAAGTTAGAAGCAAGTTGTACATCAAGTTTTTTGACCAACTATTATAGGTTTTCCGCATTCTTTTTTGACTGGATTTTTCAAATATTTTCTTTGAAAAATATCTTCTTTCTTTCTCTCTCCTCTGATTAGTCACATAATGTGGTATTTAGGTTACACTCCAGCTGCGAGTCATCCCCAGCCTAGACACAACTACTGCTGAAATTTTAATTTTAACTGTAGCCAAAATATGTCTCGAGATGAGAAAGAGAACATTTAGTTAGTTTCCTTGATTACAGACTGAAGTTCCAATAAATTCTAATGACAAAGAGTTACTTAATTTGGATTTTACCTACATGCAATCACACCTCTTTTGTTCACCTTTTTCAGTGTATTATATCTAAGTATATCTTGTATGGAGAGCAAGAGAAGGTACTAGTTTGGCTAACACTAATGCTATGTTGATAAGAAGTGGGATAAATATAATCTGATTTTTCATTGATTTATTTTCCCTATACATTGTAATTTTTATTTTTGTGTGGATCCCATTTTTCAGTTTTACTATCTTTTATTGGGTTATTTTTAAACACTATTCTACAAGTAGGACATTTGTATAGACACACTTTATAATATGACGCACTCCAATGAAATATTACAAACTACAGCCTCAGAGATGACCACAGTGATTAAACTGAATTGAGTAGAATGAACCTCTTTGACTCAGGCTGAACAAAAAAATTCAACACTAATGTAGGACTTATTGTAGAGCTGTATTGATGTCATTGTGTTGCAATGGTGACATGATCTTGCATGTTATGTAATGTGCAATGCTGGGACTTTTGAACAAAGGTGATCAAGAATACTTCTTGATCTACAGGTTAGTGTCATCTTGTGGTACAGCTTGTGATAAACTAAAAATATTTTGAAAAAAATGAAATACATTTTTTTAAATTGTGAAAATTAATCAAAATTACATTACTTTTTCATAGCTTTAATGGTAATTTACAAGAGCACATGGTAGTATCAAAATAGTATGCCTCAGGGGGTCCTTATCATAAAAATACTTTGAATACTATGAGAGGGGGTCGTGGGAGTGTAAAAAAAAAAAAGTCAAGTTAAGATATAAAGATGTATAGTTACTTAGCAAGTGATGTTTTCACACTAATACATCTTTTCATCCTTTCATTCATCTCACGTTAGCCAATTTGCTCCAGCAAAGACACTAAATCAGGCAGACTACCAATGACCATGAGACATACAGGGACAGGTTGACTCCGTATGCCCAAGGTATGTCAACAACTGTCCACAGCCACAGAAAAAAAAGGAGGTGGAGTTTATGGAAAGGGAATGGGGAAGAGAAGTGGAAGGAAGAAGGGATTACTTTGGCAGGTAGTGGCTCCTGCATTACAGCCAAAATAAAGAAAGAGGGGCAGAGAAAACAAAATAGGGGGAGACAATGATCCCTCACTCAACTTTAAGAAACATAGGTCAAAAGGAGCACAGAGAAAGACAAAGAGACACAGAAACAACAGAGAACAACAGCTATGGGAGAGGAGAGGGAGGGGAGGGGATGTAGCTGGCACATTCTTCAGCTACTTTTCCTGACAGTGATTAGAACCTGTCAGAGCTTCTCAACCTGCCACTCCTCTGCACTCATAGGAGGCCTGTCATTACAAATAGCCCAGATTAAAATACCACACTCCTGGGACACAGGCCTTGACCCCCACCTACCCCACACTGCCAAATGTCTACCCACACAGTCACCAGCCCTGTCAAGTAGGAGGCAGGAGGTAAAGAGTGACGAAGGCTTGCAATGGTGAGAGAGAACAAGGGCCATTAGGGTTAGAGATGTTAAAAAAACACAATGGATGGAAGAGTAATGGGACTGTTGGTTAGGAATAGATAAGCTGACCCAATTAACATAGCATGGGATAAGAGAGAATTGAAGAACTGCGAAAAGAAGCCACAAAGAAATACATAATGACAGAACAAAATAAATATTACAAGTTGAAAAGTGACATGAAATCTAGGCTGAAGTCCCACACGGATATCAGGGATCAAATCCTGCATGTGCTACTTCTTCTGTGACCCCTTAGCCATTCATCCTTCCTACTAAGAGTAAGTCTCCAATGACAATGTTGTATTCTTTCACAGGGTATACATTTTTGAATTATTTCAGACTTCTGTTCTGTTATTTAGACTACATAAAACAGTACAACAGAAAAAAATCAAGACCATGCAGCTCTTGATTTATGTGAAGTGCGGAACAGTTCTTTCATACTTGTCCTGTACCTGAGACGTACAGCAATGCAGTTTAATTAGGCTAATGGTAACAAAGCAGTGAGAAATACAATAGGTTTTCAGCTCAAGCCTTCCGTACACATCGACTTGTATTTCTGTATGAAGCAGACATATGCAAACAGAGAATAATGAGTCCAACGCGTCCTGACTCTATCTGGTGCCAACGTGAATCGTCTGTCCTGACACTGAAAAATGACCTATCTCAGCAAGATTTGGAGGGGGGCCAGTGTGTGTGACAGTCACCAGCACCGTGCTGACAGCCCAATAGAGTAGAGGAGGAAGGCATCATTAGGATCACACACACAAATATACAAATACACACATCAACGCACAAATATTTATGCACAGAATACTCACATACACTCCATCAGACATGAGAAAATGTGTGCATGCCTGCTTGCACAGGAAAAAGAAAGAAAACATCTCTTGACTGATATTTTCTACCTCAAACAGAGCATGACGTTGTGGCCGCTGTCATGTCACAGTGGCAAGCACACTGTGGCAGAGCCAGGCAAGGCTAAACACAACCAAAACAGACAGGAAAAACAGATTATATGACATACCACATCTTAGTTATACATAGCCTTAATACAAGCATAAACACATGGCTGAGCGTAACTCCACGGGGCATGACATAATATAATACACATATCACTGTCATAAAATGTTATTAAAATAGATTAGCCTGAAATTACCTGACAGTCTTGCAAGCTAGAAATCAACATCCATATGGTGTCATAAAAAGAAGCACCTGCAGTGGGTTAGAAACGAATTCAAATCAGTGTGGCTACCTTTGGTGGCTCTAACAAAAGAGAGAAATGAAAACTTAACCCACAGGGACTGGTGTCAAATACATCAAATTAGATCTTGACCTAAAACTCTTTTGTTATTTTTATCTCAAAATAGGAGTAAAATAATCTTTGATACATGGACAGCATGTGAGAAGACTTGCCTGACAACAGCATTAGCTCACCATGATGAATTTAAATGAGCAAACTTGGGGATTCGACAGACTATTTTTCCTCATGAGCCTGTCTCCTGAGAGGAGATGACAGCTGAATGATGTGTAATTAGGCCCATCACTTGTTTAATTGTACGATCAAGGGCTGAAGGAAGCAAACAAAAGGGACACAAGGAAACATTTTAAATAAATGCTTCTACGAAATCATTGATGAGAGAAATTTCCTGTTAGACCAACTACTAGAACCTAAGGATTGGTCAAAGCTCAACTGCTGCTCGACCAAACCTTTTCTGAGACATTTTGACCTAACAAGCACCTATCTAAGCACCTGTTTATGATATTTTTTTGTGGGGCTGCAGTCTGTGCTTTTATTCTTGACAGAAACATTGAGAAACTTGAATTTGTGTATACGTTTTTTTGAGAAATAGTTTGGGTTCCTATCCCTTTGGCTTGTCCTGATTTCCTCTCATTACCAAAGGGGAAGCGAGGGGGGAAACAGAGGGAACCAGGGATACAATGAGGTGACAATGAAAGACAGAGATTTCCAGTGACATGTGGAGACATTAACAGCTGAGTTATCTGTGCACCAAGTCCAGGTTGTGTTGCTGTGAGGTTAGGCTTACAACAATGATGACTGGGATGGGAAAAATCCAAAGGCATTTTATGACAGACAATTTTCCCACTGCTGCAGAGCTGTCAAGTGGCCACAGCTAAGGAATGGGTCATTTTGTTTGCTGACTTTTAGCTATACTATAAGTATAAAACATGTAGCATACTTTATTCTAAGTATATGTCATGTCTGGTAATTATTCAGACATATTTATGACTTGGCAAGACAACTTAAATTTACTGAGGGTTGTTTTATCCCCATGAATCTGACAATGTCCCAAAAAGATATAGTGGAGTAACTAAATTCAAAAGTGGCATGGCCTGAACAGAGGTGTGCCTTAGTTTGCAAGTCAGATTACCTCAAGACCGTAAGTTTAGTTTCCACCAAGAGGTGGGAACAACGTAACGCACCCTACACCCTCTTTTCTCCACTCAGGTCATACTCTCCAAAAAAGTATGAAAAAAGACCCTCACCTAATTAAAATAACAAACAAAAACCCTAGCTGCAGCCGCACAGTATTCATACAGTATATCATACCTAGCGAGTACAAGCATATAATGTATAATGTATAGCCAGCTCGCCCATCACATGTGAAAAATATGTACATATTCCAAAACAATGAGGTGGTACACAAGTGCAAGTGGCAAGAGGAAGAGGAAAGGAGTGTGTGTGTGTGTGTGTGTGTGTGTGTGTGTGTGTGTGTGTGTGTGTGTGTGTGTGTGTGTGTGTGTGTGTGTGTGTGTGTGTGTGTGTGTGTGTGTGTGTGTGTGTCTATATGTGCAGACAAACTCCTGATAGTGACCCCCTACCTCATCTCCAGGGCATAAATAAACATGTGTGTATGAGCGAGCCTGTGGATTATAATCATAGAGAAAAGGGAATCAAATTTATTCTGCATCTGTCATTAATATTTCAGGTCTGTTACTGTAGCCCACGTGAAAGAGCATGAATGATTAATTTAGACATCACCTCTGTCACAATCCCTTACCAAGCCTGGCCTGTGATCCACCTTTGAGAATAGTAAACAAAAGGTAGGCTCTCCCTCATTTTTGTTGTGGTCTGGTTTGGGCTGTTCCTGTCTGGCAAGTAGTAGTGGGGTAAGGTACCGCATGGTGTTGTTAGACAAGTTGGCTGCCTTTGTGGTTTGTCTGTGACATTTAGGTGTGGTGTGAAAAGCAGTTGGTAGGTGTGGGGACCAGAGCCACAAACTTATTGCAGGATCTTGCGTGGGTAATCAGTGGATGTAGTGCCGGGGGCTGGCTATGCTTTGCCAGTCTGCTAATGCACCGATCCACCAAGGAGAGTCAACTATGTTTGGGTAAAATTCAAAATACTGTAGCATCTATTCTTTTGCAACACTGTATAGTGGCCCAATAGTACAGGACAGTGGCCATTACAAAACCACTATTAATACCCTGTCTATGTGTTTTTCATTGACAACAAAGCTCAAGATAACAGCACTAACAGCATACACCAATCACAACGGTTCAACCCATTAGTCTACAAACCAGATACATCAATAGTCCAAACACTCTGACAGGCGCATGTTAACACCCTCATTCCAAGTCGATGGATGAGCATCTTAGCGGGTGACTGATGGGAAGGCATCCGCGAGGTCCTATCAAACTGACATGTGCCCCACACCTGTGTTTTTGATTTGTGTTAGGGCTTTGTATGACGCTTGTCTGACAAGTGGAGATCACAAGGAGACAGGATCCATCTATCAGACCCCTGATGCCACTGCTGCCGTCTCAAGGGCCTAAGGGTGTGGTGCATACATCTGTGTGTGTGTGTATCTCCTAGAGGGGGAACATAAGTTTGTGTAAAGTCTATGTTTTGTCTATCAGAAAAATATTGACTGGATGTGTTTAGTGTGTGTGTGTCTGTGTAAGAGAGCAAATTCATATGTTTTGTATGTTGTAGAATATTATATGGTATGTGTTAATGTGTATGAGTGTGTGTGTTTGTGTGTGTGGCTACCTGCTGAGCGGTAAGCCCACAAGGGCAAAGCGAGGAAGGATGACACTGATGCGATGTACTGGCATGTGCCCTCGGGTGGTTTTGGTGTGGTTGTCATTTTGTTGTTTTCGTACAGCTCCCCCTTCGTCACACCCTGCATTATTCAAATAACGCGCCCCAAAGTTCCATAAATAAATAATGAAATCAGAACTAGATGGATTGATGAACAGTGATGGAGAAGTATTTGTTTATTGTTTTGTTTTTTTTGCCACAGATTTCTCATTGTTTGGACAAAGTCTTTGACAGGCACTTTTCTCTTGGGAGACTGAGTTTATCAGAAAAAGAACTGCTGGGTTAGAAGGATGCTGTCTCACTGAGCTGTGTGTTTGAGTGTGTGTGTGTGTGTGTGTGTGTGTGTGTGTGTGTGTGTGTGTGTGTGTGTGTGTGTGTGCGAGAGAGAGAGAAAGAGAGAGAGAGAGAGCGAGAGAGAGAGAGAGAGAGAGCGTGTGCGTGTGCGTAAATCTATTCTAATTCAAACCATCATTTAGCTTTGTAAAAATAAAGAAGTTCCACTCTCTAAATAGTTATCTGGATAAACTGGCTGTATCGGTCAATAACTTGAAAGCAACAACCAAGTATGTCAAGAGGTCAAACCCAACAAGAAGAGCAGAAAGATACACTACGCATCATACACAATACAACAGAATAACAGAATACACACACTTTCTCTCTCTTTCTATCAAAGCGCGCATGAATACACACACACACGCACACACACACGCGCACACACACGCGCACACGCGCACGCACACGCACACGCACACACACACACAACGGAAATTAACATGACAGAAGATTACATATGGGATCATAGACTCCTGAACATATTTCTCATACATGTTACAACACTCCAATCCTTTCTCTAAACAAATCTCCATAGCTTATGGGACCTAAGGAGGTCAACATGCATCTGAAACTTCCCTTTCTTTCCCCAGAAAAAAATGTGTGGGACTTGAAAGCAGCGGCAACTCGCTGACTCTCTTCTCTATAGTTCCTAAAGCCAATGCAGATCAATACACAGCCATACATACCACAACTGGAACAACTCCTGTCAAAGGTTACTCCTTTTTCTCTGTGTTTATCTCTTCATTTTAGCAGGGTGGAGGAGGATGAGGAGATGGAGAGGGAGAGGAGACGGCTGTGGAGAAGTAAGAGGACAGCAAGAAAGATAAACCTAAAATGATCCCTCTCTATAGTTGCGGAACTCGGTGCTAATGGGTTTTGACACATCGCCAGCAGGCCAAAGAAAGAGGGGGCTGGGGGTGAGTCGATAGTGGTGCGCGGCAGTGGCCAGAGGCTAGCAGCAGCGGCTAGGCCGAACCCCTGATACTAGCATGGGCTGGGGGCCTGACCACTAATCATTAGAAAGTCAATGAGTCCTCTAGTGCTTGCAGCTACACTAGCCTTCCCAGGGAGCCACACCACCTAGTGAGTGCCCTATTGTGAACATGTACACACAGACACACACTATAAACATATTATATATATCCTGCATACATGCCAAGCATTGCTACAAAGGTGTTATGCACATACAACTACTGTAGGTCCACATAACTGGACACACGTGTATGTGATATATGCGCATTAAAACACCTCAGTGTAAACTTACATAGAAATACAGCGCGCCGACCAAAAACTTGACACACACACACACACACACACACACACACACACACACACACACACACACACACACACACACACACACACACACACACACACACACACACACACACACACACAAAATGGTTCATGATGTATGCCATGTCAACCAGCAGTAGTCTAAAGCCTTTGATGCTGTGATTCTATTATTAAGTGCGGTCCCTTCTCCTGCTCTACACTGGAAACAGACTCTCTGGAGACGCCACGCAAACTGCTACCAGGTCACAATGGGGCTTGGGCACCTCACCTGGATCCCATGCATTTTTAAATGCCTCAAACTGATCCTGACACGCAGCTTCAGACTAGACTACTAAATGAGGTAGAGTTTCTCTAATTGGCAAAGACTTAATTTAAAGGAAAGTTAACAAGAGGGTAAAAAAGACACTCATATTATTACTGATATCATGCATGTCAAATGTGTTTATATCTCAGGGAACCTCTGACCATAAGATTGTGTGTAGGATTCCACTTGATGATGTTCTGGTCTTGAGGCGCTTTTGTTTTCTATCTATCCCGACTCCAAGCTAATGAAGTTGATTGAGCAGCAATTGCCGAGATAAAAGTGAGTGTTGTTGTTTATATCACACTGTGAGAACACAAATCTGTTGGACCATTCATATTAAGGGGATATACTTCTGTTTTTAGATGCTAAAATCCAGGTCCCACAAGTTTAACTGTTTATTTTAGGGATAAGAGTTTATAGTTAAAATAAGAGTTGAATTCAGTTAGGTTAGGCATACATTACAGTTAAGTTTACAATGAAGTCGTCGCAGGCAGTATCACCAAGAGCTTGGTGACTGCTGTGCTGCAGGACTGTGCCGCAGAGCCTCTGGGCACGAAGGAAACCACTGTGATTGTCACTTCCTCATCTGAAAGGGTCTTAAGGGACTTGAGAATCAATATATTGTACCCAACAGTGGGTCGGCACAAGTATAGCGACTATCTACTATCTACTATATACTACTTCAACTATCTGACTTATTACCTGTTGATTATTTATTCTGCTGTGTCTGTGTCTGCGTGCGTGTGTTTGCATATGTGTACATATGCCCATATTCCAACAAAACATGTAGACAAAATGAAATAAGCTAAAATAGTGCAAGCCCAGAATAAAATCAATTGCCTTACAGCTTCTTAGCCTCATTCTGATCAATATGCATGCAATCAAACTTTTTGCCAGCATTACCTCCACCACTATGCCCATTGATTGAGTTCATTGATTCTGACGCTCAACCTCCTTTTAGAGGCGGAAGGTATGGCTATTTAGCACTAGAGACCCCATCTGGCCGTCTTTGTGAACTTTGACCTTTGTTTTAATCCTAAAACAAAAGATAGAACTTATTAGAACCTATACAGTCTGACCTGGAAACGTCCCATGGGGTAGACACAAGCAGCAGGGTGCCAAAATAGGCCCTAAAACTCAGACAAATGCCCCCTTCTGGGCCTGGGCTCTACTGCAACAACTGCAAGCTGACAATATTTGAGCATTGTGCCCCACATAGGCTTGTCTATTTGGGTGATTTGGAAACAACAAGATTCAGTTTGATATGTAACTTTGGTGCAGTTTTTCTAGACACAGTCAATAGAAACATTGGTTGGATATGAGAGAGATAAGATCAAGAGCAAAAGACATGAAGACAGAGCAGGACAGGGAGAAAGAAAGAGTGACGGAGGGCCTATGAGGGTGGGGCAGCCAAAACCAGGGTCTAGTGGGGGATTGGCGTTCACTGAGGCTTCTCACTGATGTGCCGCCAGGCCCTTTGAAGGGATTATTAACACATTTTGATTACTCTGGTCCAGTTGTCACAAAAAATATAACCTCCATCAGGACTATAAAATGGGCGGCACTTTTCTTGTCTAGCCTCCCTCAGGTTGTTGCTCCCTTCACTCCCCGCAGTTCCTCCAATCGCCCTGGGCTGGTCTGGCTCAAAGCAATCCACTAATTACAGTCTCAGACATCTTGAAGAATGGGCTAACACACTATTAGTCTGATAGAGAAAAGACAGCCTCTTCAACACACACATATCAGTGGACACACACACACACTCACGCCCTTTATTGGCAGTGTTCCTGAAATTTAAGAACATACAGTGTGAGGGTTTTGAAAAACTTTATTCATCCCAATTGTATGCGCCGATATTCATTACAGATACAAAATATCTGAACAATGATCGCTAAGTTTAACACAAAAGTGGCTTTACTGACACTGTCAAATCAATTTTAACATTTGGATCCATGTTTCAGTCTCTATGACTCTGAGAGCCCAGGGAGACAGATGGCTTAGTCACGGCAAAGCTGCAATGTGAGGGGGAAAGTTTTTATTGATACCACTAAATCTGAGACATCCACTATGTCCCATTAATTGCCAGGTTTCCCATGCCACTAGTTACAATGGTGGGCCATATTCTGCTTCGCCTATCAAGACAAGTTTGGATCAATTACGTGTTAGTGTTGACCACTAATGACACCAAGCCAGTTTTAACCTTCCAGTAAGAAACCAAGACAACAAGTGCTTTATAGATGCTTTTGTCCCGAGGAGATGACAACAGGGACACTGATTACAGTTTAGTATACTGTACATTGCTGCCTTTTCCCTTGTGGGGTCAACAGTTGTTGTGTGTTTGCTTGCCTTTTCCCATGCATTTGACATGCATTAACTGTCAGTTTATTTTATCGCCAATTGGCCATGTGATTCAGAGTTCAGAGTTTGTGTTTGCTAGCATCATTTACTGCAGCTGAAAAATGGTCATGAATTTGAGATTTTTTTGTATGCGCTGAAAGTGGTTGGGAGGAGAATTTGAAACCTGATGACTGAGGTGACAACTTGAGACCTTTAGTGGTGGTCTTATAACACTACACAAACACAACGAAACTATACACAGAAGGAGTGACAAGAAACTGCCATAATGCAAACTGAATGTAAGAAACCTGAGGTGAGTTCATCAACGGTGTCCTCCCCCCTCACACTGTGATGATGATGTTGCACAGCCTTGGTGACTGCAGATGGCCAAAAATAAAAAGCCAGTAAATTTCAATTGCAACTATACTGAGCAGTCAATGCGGTTTTGCAAAACAGATTTTTGACCTGGGGAAATGCTATATGCATTCCAGGGCTGCAGTAACTACAACCACAGCCGTAGCTTAACATAAACGGTGATATTATTTCATCAACACTTCACCTCAAGAGACTAAATCCAACAATAAATGTATCCTACTAATAAGTATTTAGGTTTTATTACAGCCTGATATTGTTTAAGCCCCCATGCCATAAAACTCTATTGCTGTCCAAAACTATTAAATACTTGAGAGAACCACTAATTTCATTAGGTGACATTTCAACTGGCAGTATAATATATTTGCAATATAAACCGGAGAATGTTACACGTTAAGAATACAAGTAAAATGTCAGTCATGTAATACAATTGAGCTAATAACTTTCACAGTTCAAAGCTAAATATCACAATCAAGAAATAAAGTATCGTCTATTTGTATTTTTGGATCAAAGGTCAGGTGACAAGTATGCACTAAAAGCATGCACACTGGTCCTTCTATCTAAACTGGTGTGGAATCGGGTTGGACTACAGTTCTCTGTCAAAACACACAAAGCCTTATCACTTAAATTCTGTGAAATCTGCTACCATACATTTATATCATGTGACAAAATTCTCTGATATAATGCTAAACTGACCAGACAAATATGAATCCTGTTGATTTTAAGTTGATTTTACCTTCAAAAATAAAGCAGCCTACTTGGTGTCTTGTTAGTGTTTGTGCTTTTGACTTCTGAGATGCACACGCCTACCCAGCTTCACACCCTGTCACCTCAAGACTAAATGAAAAGATGCAAACAGACAAGCAAACACACATTTCCTCCCTGAATAAAGCATCTTTTCCAGGAACTGAGTTGAGAGAGTCGTAGGGAAAAAAAAAAACAACAAAAAAGGAAAACAAACTCAGCAGTGTCTGAAAAAGAAAGGAGAGAGTCAAGTAAACGGAAGAGTGGTTTTCACTACGAACCTTAGCATCATTTACTGTGATAAGCACAGCTAATACATGAGAGAGAATCTTTCTCTTTGTGGACCATTAACTACATATCCTGTTTGTGAAATGTATATTCATAAACAGACTGAGGATTGAGCAAAGGAGCCATTTCCAAACATACACATGATCTGTGGAAAGGGCCAGCATAGTCAACATCAAAGGGTCCAGAGTGTGAGAGGTAAAAGTAGGCCAGGCCATGGCCTGGGAGAGAAGTGGAGAGGATACAGAGGGTAGTGAAAGAAAAAGAGAGAAGAGGCTGTATGGAGGAAGAGAGCGATAGAGAGAGAGGTTGGTCCCAGGCTGGGAGGAGCTCAGGTGTGAGTTGTGAGGAGGCACCTTCTGTTCATGGCTCTAAGGCCCCACTGCGGACAGAAGAGGGGCCCAGACAGACATGGGCCCCTCTTGTTTGGCCCAAATAAATCCAGGTGGCTCAAGACGCGTGCCCTTGTCACTCAACACAACTTCACCCCTCACTAACACACACACACACACACACACACACACACACACACACACACACACACACACACACACACACGTGATCAAATGTACACACTCACAGACACTCATGCAATTGCAGGTCACTGAAATTTGAACATTTTTAAAAGGCTTCATGAGCATGGCCAACTGGGAAACAATATCTGTTTTGCTGCAGATTAAAAGGCCATCAGAGAATTCAAGTAAAACTTTCACTTAATTGAACAATATTAATGTATTCTACTGATTCATCTATTTCAGTTGTGTCACGACAAAATCTTTTTTTAAAAAGATAAACAAATAGTGGATATTTACTATCTAAACTATTAACTGACTGTTTTTTTGTTTTTACACTATAAACTAGTTTAATGCATGTCTTTTTTATATATATATATATTGCACTGATGTTCTCATTTTACTGCAGTAAAGTGGTTACTCACTTTTTTATGTAACAGATGCAACATCCAAGCTTAAGGTGTTGCAGAGGCAGTAAAAAAAAATTAAATAAAAAAAAAATCAAAGACAAGACCAAACAAGAGATTAATTGTACTGGAATCTCATCAACAAAAAGTGTCCACATTTAAGCTAAGGCCTGACCCAGGAAAGGTCCAATGTAGACATTAAACATACTGAAGTACAAGATTTGCTTGTACAGTGACCACCTTCCCAGCAGTTTTGTATCAGAGGGCTCTTTGATTTCTGTTCTGCTGTTGACATTTACAACAAGCAGGCATAGGTAGATGGATTGTGATACTGTGCTGCTGCTCCTCTCCTGTATAGGGGACCTCAGAACATTGTGGCCACACATGCCAACCTTGATGACTATGTGATTGAGTTTTCTGAAGGGCTATACTGTAGCTGACCCACAAAGGCAAAGGGAGCACTTTTTATGATGGACATTCAAGCAATAAACAATACAGTCCAGATTATGTGAAATAAGATAAAAGATAATGACTTTTTTTAGTTTAAAAATGTGACAGAAGTGACCTGTACCCCTCTGAAGATCATCTTGACAGATCTACCAAAAATTTCAACATCTCCACAAGAAAGATGCTCAAACCACTCAAATCAATTACATCAAAGATGGAGCTCACATATCGAGACTTGTTAAGTTAACTGCAGACATATCGCAAAGGTAGGGTGCCGGAGCCATTGCTGTCACTTGACGACGCTTGCGTCTAAATTGGGAGTGAAGGCCTCCCCAGGAGAGATGGGCGAACCTGTCACACAAGACTGAGGGAGCAGAGATGTTGAAAAAACGCCACAGCCACACATACAGACACACAAAGACTAAACCAACACAGTATCTCCATATGCTTAAGATCTTAATCATCATCACCATCATCTGTTCTATCCTTTGAGTATGTGTGTTTGTGTGTGTGTGTGTGTGTGTGTGCCCACGTGTGTGTGGTTCACATGAAAGGAGGACATCTGGAATACAATTATTTCAATACACCGTCTCTCTCTCTCTCATATACACACACACACACACACACACACACACACACACACACACACACACACACACACACACACACACACACACACACTCTGCTCTAAAATTGCACAAATTCCATACATCTGGCCTTTAAGAGGCAATAACAATTATTCATTGAGCTGGTTGTTACAGCCCAAATGCAACCAGCCACTAGTCTAAACAGCTCATTAAAATAGCACAATACCTTACTTTCAAGCAAACAGGAAAATTGGCACGCAACTCTATCACTGCACTATCGTATGGTTTTGAATGTCCATTCTGGATAATATAATGAATTCAGAGAAGCTTTGTGGAAAAAGTGAATGTACTGTATATTTCTTTTTGATTCTCTGGCACTGTTTTCTTGCGCTGCCTTCTTTGTCTGCTCCCTCTGCCCATACTGTCTGAAATTTAGGCTTTGCACTCTTCAGGTAAGACTCATTCCGAATAGGGTAAATTTGGCGAGGACATTTGATCAATGCATGTTTGGCAAAAGACTTTGCATATTCATTTCTCTGAAAAGACAACTGCCTTTTCTTATAATAATGAACAAAACTATTTAAAATACCGTCCGATATGAGGTAGCAAAGAGTGGAATATGTTGCACCTTAAATGTTACTTAAAATATATATTTATTTAAATAACTCACTATGTAGCAATAAATAAAATGTCTCAAATATTAGACAAAGTATAGTTTTTACTTTATGAAAGTATGGTTTTCATTTCATTATCCTGTTTATTTTCCATTCCTGGATTATGCAGTTGAAAGTGGAAGATGACCAGAATTATAGCAGGAAATGTCAAACAAATTACTGAAAAATGTTGACCAAAAAATGCAGCAAAATTCTGAAAATAAATACTTATAAGCACATCCCCACTACCAGGTCGAACATTATAAAAGTCTACATCAATGTGTCGACTCTGTTCTGTGTGTAGTCATAACTACGCACATATTCACATCAAACCTGAGATGGGTCAGACCAAGGAAAGTGTCCCTTAGGCCATCTTAGCCAGTCCTTCACAACTGAGCTTTAAAAGATGGGCGACAGTACAGTGCGCTGCAGTTGGCCTTGATTGATGATTGAGTAACCCAAGATCATAGATGTGCTCAGGGAGGACTTGCCGGTGCAGAGCTGTGCATACATCAGCCCTTCAGGACTACCACTACATACATCATGCGGTGAGACTGACTGATGTGAGCATGGGGACTATGTAGACCACTTAAGGGAAGCTTTCTACATGGCAGTCAACAGTCAAAGTTGACTAAAAATGATTACAGCACAGGAAAGGGACGGCTTTGTTGTTATAAATCACATTTTATCTGAGCCTGAAATAACTGAGGTTCAAAGCACAAGCAACATGCACATATCACTAAAAGACACACATGCAGACACACACAAAAGCACACATATTAACTTGTGCTGATATCCTTGACAGGCACAACTACAAAAGCATAACTCGGTGGTAAATAAATAAGTTCATGCTGTCTATGTGCATTCTCTTTTTGGGAACTCTTGGGCTCACATAGACCCGTCCAAAAGATTATGTGCGAGCATTCATGCGTGCATAGATCCCCCCTTTCAGCACCTTCTTACAGACCTTCTTACTGCACCTCCCTCCTAAAGCAGCTCAAGGGCGCAGCCTATCTACCAAACGATAGAATGCACAAGTGGAATTGTGCTTCAATTCAACCAGCCGGCCAGCCTCCATCCAGTCAGTACCTTGGTTCATTTATATGGGAGTCAAGCTGTTTGTACTGTCAAGGTTATGTTATTTAACAGGGAAACGGGAAGGATGGAGACAAGTTCCAGGCAATTTCAAATTCTGACAACTATTCCAACAATTGTGGTGTCCGTAAGAAGTGAGCGGATCTTGAAATGAGACCAATTAACTTTAATCCAGTCGAGGAAAATTCTATGAGACATAAACACTTTATGCCCTCGAAATATATGCCACCCAAAGAAATGTTGTGATAAACACAGCAGTTATTTTTACCCTGATCTGACATCAGAGAATCCTAATTCAAATTTTGGTCATTTTGGTCAAAATGTGACAATCTTGTATGTGCACATAAGTCACATAAATATTTAAAAAGGACAATATCAGCATGCTGTTTTTGGCTAGCTTTGCTCAGAACTGTGATGCAGACTCTTCTGTCCCAAAGCAACTCACACATGTGTGCGTATACAAACACGCTTGAGCAGCACGCAGAGCACTCCTAAGGTTACCCCCCAGGACAAAAGCTTTACCATCCCACTGACTGGCAGATGGGGCAACCAGCTGACATCTCGGCCCGGCTCTGTTTCATGTTCCCTGGGTGTCTTAAACGGGCAGGCACCCTGTCTGATGGGCACAGGACAGCCAAGGAGGAAGATCCTTTGACAGGGGTGGGGGGGTGTTCTCCTTAGGGCTACCATTGAGGAAAAGAGGAGCAAGGACAGACGGAGATGGCTAATGTGCTGGCTAATATGTGTTTGTACAGTATAATTGCGTACCTTGGAGGGTGGGAGGCTCAGGAAACGTCTATATAAGATGCAGATTAATACAAAGCTAATGACTACTTTTAGTCCTCTATGGTTTTTAAACACATTTATTGTTGCAGGGATCATGATCAGTTGTACTTTTTTAAATTTAGAAATTTAAATCTAGTCTAGCACCAGCTACGTCATCTTAAACTGAAACGAGTCATTATTGTTGTTAGGTTGTTTCCTCAAAGCCCTTTGGATATAGTCCCATCTGGGAAAGTTACTATAATCTACTAATAACTTATTTAAAACTATTAAACGCATTAGACTGTTCCAGATTACTCTATCATCTTAGGACCTGGGTCTGAAACTTTATCTACAATTTAACAAACGAAGTGCGTTATGTCAGAGTATTACAAAAGTACTGACAGGTTTTTCAGGAACCTCTTATATTGAACATTTAATTATTTTATCTGAATATATAATTCATTACTCTCCAGTATACATTTCAAATACTGGTGTAAGAGTGATGGGAAATTTGAGAAACACAAGGTGATTGCACATATCCTTACCTAAAAAAAAAAAAAAAAAAAAAAAAAAAATTTACACACTGGTTATGTAATGGCATAGCAGAATTATGTTGTTCTTTTTTTTGTATGAAAAGGTAATTACTTTACTTTAATTACTTTTTGAGGGGACAAAATAAAGACATTTAAACAAATCCTGTGCAAAAAGTACATATTAACCTTACCTGCATTGGAAGTAGTAGCACCGTATAAATTAACAGTTATATTTACTGTAAAAAAATGACAACCATTAAGAGAAAAGCAGAAATATTTAAGATTGTCAACATGGGCAATTGTACAGGGGAAGAGAAGATGACTTATTTAAAAAAAATAATTTATTCTACATTTTTGTGAACACAGAAGTTAAGTTAAAAAATATATCACTTATTTTTAAGCACTCTTTTCCATGTATTGGGTATTTTATTTTACCATTACAGTAAGGCATATGCCTAAAAATACATTCTGCAAACTAACTTTTATGTAGCTGTACAGTAAGTGAATAATGACAGACTACTTACATTAAAATGGCATCAGCATTCAGCTGGGTAGCAAATACCGATTAGTAACTTTGCCTTACACTGTCTGCTTACTACTGCTGAATCTGACTCACAGCTTCAACTGCCTCAACTAATGCTATTAAGATATTTTTTTTGTTTTTATTTTATTTATTTTTTTATTTAATGTTTGGAAACTACAGTTCACCCTTGTGCCATTAGGGTCAGTATGAGGCAAGTATTCCTAATATGAACAAGTTTATTTTGTCTGAAAAATCATAGATGAATTACTCATTAGTTCCTACGTTCTGTCAGGTTTCACAGTTGTCAATATAATTGATTGATTTCACTCTGACAAATTCTACTCTCTGTGATAAATATGTTTCTTCACTTCAACGCAAACAAATAAAAATTAAGTAACTAATGAAATTCAATAAATAATGTGCTAGCTATAAAATCCCTTTAAAAACAATTAACAATTAAAGGGGTATTATTACTGACGTCATGACACATCACAGGTACGTGGCTGAAATCTGAGATTTTATTTAGAACATCCTACAAAATTGTCATTTTACATGAGCATAGCAAAATGGAAGTATTGAGAAGCAGTAATAGTACCACTTTTCCCTTAAAAATTTTCTTCCTTAAAACTCTGTTGAATCTGCATTAAAAAAAATGCCCATTTATGTCTGCCAGCTTGACAGAAGACTCACTGTGAAGATACAATGCTAATGGTAGTTTGACTCAGTTGTCATTACTCAAGTGCTTTGTAGGAGCGCACCTCTTGCCTCTTTTTAAATAAGAAAGGTTGTCACTTTACCACACTGTAAATGATTTCACATCTAAGGGAGGTTACTGGTCAAATAAAAGCTACGGGATTTTTAATTTTTTTGAACTGGTAAACAAGTGAAAGAAGTTAAAACATTTCTCCTTCCTATGTCTTATTCCCATACAGAAGCCTATCCATCACTCTGATAAACGTCTCCTCATTTTTTTTTACTCCTTTCAGGGTTTAACTGTCATCAATCCTCTTGTCATCCAAAGCGTCATTCTCATCACTGAATTAATATTTTTTATAGACGTCCTCAGGTGACAAGGTGGCACAATTCTCTCTTACTCTGACTCCTTCACTTTATTTCACTATTTCTTTTTTTTTTTTTTGGTTCTCCCTTTCCATTTTTAATATTTCAGCGCCTCAGATGTAGCGGCTCTTTAAAGCGCCCATGGGGGCTCCGAGTCCTCGCTTTTGTCTCCCATTTCCTTCTGAAACAGTTTTTCTTTAACCCTATGCAGCTCTTCACAGTTGTTTTCTTAGCTCTCTCCTCTCTGTCGCTCTTTCTGCTGTTTTCTTTTTCTCCATCTCCCCCTCCCTCCCTCAGCTTTCTCTGTGTCAGCCAGAGGTCAATGCTACACTTTTTTCTTCTGCATGCAAGAAGGCAGGGGGTATCTTTTTAGTTATTGTAACCTAAAAATAGAAATGATTTAAGGTTGGGACAAAGGTGTCTTTTAAGATATAGTGGCAAACCACTATCTAGCAACTGGGGGTGTTTCATATCTTGAGATAAGGATTAGATTTTATCAATAAACGAGAATATAGAACAATTTACAAACTGTGCCAAAATGACTTTATTCAAGGTTATTACTAAGGGACACTGTGCATTACTTAAAGCTGAAATCAGCAATGTTTTTTTTATTTAATAGATTGTTACTATATTCATCTGTAGTGTAGTGAAGTGTGGTGAAAAACAAAAAATTTCATATTTACTGTGGATGGGGACATTCCTCATGGTCTGCTATTGAGAAATGTTGATGAAGTTGTTGGGTCGCACATGTTCAGATAACCACGCTAATGCTGTTGTCTCAGTACTTCAGTAAATAATATATTTGAGTTAATTTTAAGTGGCCAATCTCTGACTTTTGCACTGCATGCAAATGATTTGAAGCTTTAGTTTGCTGTCATTTAAATTTTCAGAAATGACGGATTAAAGTGTAAACCTTTGAATGTTTGACAAAATCTGTTCGAAAGTCTTGCTAAAATTTAAATCAATCTTACAAAGTTTAGATTTCATTTAAAAATGTACATTTTTCTTTACAAATGTTGTCTCGTATTTTACTTAGAAGGAAAGCTCCAATGAGCCCTCTTAGTCAGATCATTACTTCCAAGAGACTCATTATGTTGAGAGCCTTGTTGAAGCTAATAAATGACTAAAGGTCTAATTATTAGATTTTTCTCATAATTTTATTTATGCTAGCTAACACTTTGTGCAGACCTAATTGAGGGACACAAGGAGACTACTACTTGTTGTAGTAGTTGGTGGACGCAACTGAAGCGTTATTATTCAGTCAAGAAATTATGATAGGCATCTATCTTTGGTGTAAGGTTCATTTAATTTTACACAAAACACGTCACTCGCTGCCATCTTTGTAGCGCAACTTAACTTAAGCTAACATTTGGACGTTTGCGACACCACCAGTCGATACACAGGGAAACTCAGAATTGCCCACGCACATGCAGGGAAACAGGCGCACACACACGAACACATTCTCGATGCTGTTGGTTCAGCTCTTCCATTGAGAGTCCGTATGCTAGCTGGCCATTGTGCACGCAAGGCCTTTTGTCTGTGCAGCCTGAAACTGGTGATTGCACCTTAGCTACCACAGTTCAAGCGTAAACAGTGTTTTCATGCCCTTCGATATACACTGTTGCCAGTGGACCCCTAAATCCCTGGAACAGCTGAGTCCTAGGGTGTCAAAGATAATGGCGATTTATTGCAGTGCGAGGCTTTCTCATTGCCCCTCCCGCCCTCCTTTCCAATCGTCCCTCCACCCCTCCTCCTCCCTCAAACAGATTAAAATTAAGCCGTAAACATGTGAGGATGGAATTAACACATTTAGCGAGTCTCCTCTTCCCACATCCCATTTTCGCTCCGGAGCGGCTGATCCCCGCTGCCGAACGTGGGTGCAATTTTAATGACTCGCAACGTTTTTGAAGTCCACATGAAAAAAGCGTCGCTCGCCGTTTGTGGCGGCGCTAGATATGGCTGGGCCATGGCCAGCCATGATTGGGGGGGACACGTGCCGCCGACTCGGACTCCAGGCTCTTCGATAGGATCGGTGTCATTTTCCTCTCCACGATAAGACGCCTTGCTGACAAGGTCCGATTAGGAGAGAAAAAATCATTATTGCTACGCCTTTCATCCACCGGGGGTTTACCGATAAACAGCTCACCCACAGCTAGATTTTCTGAGAGCAAGATGTTAGGCATTGAAGCATATATATTTAGGAAATATGGTTTCAAGCAAAATTTTAGGAGCCTTTTTAATAATTATTTTCTTTTTAAATAGCCATAAAAAAAAAAAACATAGTTTACTTTAAAAACGTATTTTAAAACAGGCCTCCTTACTCCAGAGCTGAAAACTCAAGCTGTGAAATATTTAAGTCCTAGATCTCATCTCCATTAATCAAGCAATTATCAAATAACTTCATATTCTTTTTGAACACAATACAACATGCCGATTGTATTAGACTACAAAAAATTGATTTATTTTGCTATACCTCAAGGAAATCCACTTTAGCAAACTGTCCTTTTAAAAAGAGAAATGAAACTACATTGTAGAACAGAGAGAATAAACTAAAAAGTGAAAGTGAGAAAAGATTCAGCCATATTTTAATAAGAAAAAGATTTATGTTGCATATATACTGTATATATTTCTACAAATCCTTCACATAATGACTGTAAAACATTCTTAATAACACCAAGTATCAAACTGGTGTATTAACAAGTGACACAAAACCTTAAACTATTTATAAAAACATTAAAATTGATTTGTTAAAAAGTATGAGAATTAACAAAAAAGTTAAACATGACTTTGTTTTTAAAAAATAAATGTGTAATAGGGACTATATTTACTTCTATTTGGATGTTTTCAAAAAACGTCCACTCCAAAAAAAGAAAAAAAAAACATTTGTTTATTCTGTTGAATAGTTTAATTTCTAGAGATATATGTTTTATTAACATGATTATATAATTAAATATTCCACTCTGTTTCTTTTGATTAATTTAAAATTGTAAATAACAAAAACAGAAATAAAATCTGTTAAGAGCTAATAATAGCCTTGACTTAAAATCTCACTTGGGCTTCATGAATGTAACTGATTATGTAATTTGTTAAGTGTTTGCGTATGGATTTGAGGAGCGAGCACCACTTTGGTGGCCCAGCACTAAAAGAATCATCCAGTCTGATCTTTAGAGGGAACACGGAAAAATAAAGCGAGCGGGAGAGAAACAGAGAAAGAGACGAAGATGGAGGGGGAGAGATAGAGAGTCGGGACAAACGTGCGCTGTGTTACTGGGCCACTCCAGCGCCCATGGACTCTCAGCAAGACTCAAAGCCACACTCGGCTTCAAAAGGGAGCCATGAAGATTTTTTTTTATGTTTACGAAAACATATTTATTTATTTCTCGTCACTCTGTCATTTATCTATTTATTTCTTGCTGTCCCAGCACCCCTTGCTCTGCCACTGGAATCATGTTCGATGACGCCGGCATGCCCGCCCCCCCTCTTTAAATACCACTGCAGTTGAAAATCAAACTGCTCTAAAACAAACTGATGTACTCTTTAATATAGTCGTCACATCATCACAGGGTCCTCACGCGTCTGCCTTGGTGACAACTGCAGGGCTGTTTAGCTTGGCCCAGCGATGGCTGCCACTTTGTTGGTAGCTTCAATGATTTATCAAAAAAAAAAAAGAGAGGGAGATTGTGAGAGTGGGACGGGAGAGAAAAGGGGAGAGACAGAAAGAAAGTCCCCTGGATCATGATTGAGTCACTGGCACCTTTGATTGACAAGGTCTAATCAGCTTATCTCCATCCTAATAAAGTTGATAGCCTGCGGTGCTGCTCTCTGCCTGGCATGGTGTGAACTTTGGGCTAGGCTGGGGCCCCTGGGGGCTGGGCCCCGACCCACTCTGCTTATCTAAACGGGACTGAAATCAATCCCTAATGAGCTGTTTTCATTTTGCAGGATTGATTACAGCCCCCTAAACACCAAGAAGACTTGCCTAAGAAGTGTTCTCAGCCTCTTGCTGGCCACCTTTAAAATGCAGAGTAGCAATGCTTTTGTCTGTCTTTCTCTTTGTTTCAGTATCTCATTTTGCTGTCATTGCTAAGTTATTTGTGTCAGCTGTACAAATATAAAGGGGGAGGAATTTTCAAAGTAAACTCACCCCACATTTGCCAGTTATTTTACTGAGTCATATAGTTTTTAAATATTGCTACTGAGATGCATTTGCAGCAACTGGTGACTATCATAATTGTAAAAAAAAGCCTTTACATTTCATGTTAACATTGATTCTAAAAAGTTAGATTTGTAAACCTGCATTAGTCATGTCTCTGCAAACAAAGCGCAGGAATTTCTAGCACACTTAAAACTATTGCTGCTACAATGACCTTATAATTCAAGTTTAAAGTTTATCTTAACACTTACAATTACTATTAATATCCTAAGACAATTGAACATTTGCAGTAGCATCAGCAACGGCTGTTCTATGTGAACACAACAAAGAAATTTTCATTTAAAGCAGTTCAGATATCAGAGTTATGCCGGTAAAATAACAGGGAATTTTAATTACCATAACTAGAACATTCAGCATTCATCTGATGGAACACTTTTTAGCCATGTTTATATGAGCTGTCGATCAGCTTGTAAGACTCAACTCTCCCCCCTTCAACGAATAATAATCAAAAAGGTGGTATAGCTAATCATTGAAACTTAGATGTCTTATCTGACATACTATCTATTTCTAAACAAGCTATCATAAATCCTTCAAAATCTTTTCAACTGTGGAGGGAAGGACTACAATCTGGCATGTCTTTGATTTAACAGCAGCCAAGCCTCCACATTTGGGTATTTCAAATGCCCCTCACTCAAATTTCTTTAAATTGGCTAACTGAATGCCCTCCCTCTTTATTTAGGGCCCTCTTTAACTGGGCTAGCCCCCATGTCTGTTTGTTGCAATGCTTAGGCTTTTAAGTCAATGCTCCTCACTAATGAAGTTCTATACTTTATTTATGAGACAAACAGAGGACCCTGGTTCTTGAGGGTGTGTGTGGTAAATAGCTCTACATGTCCAAAGAGTCTCTTCTATATCCCTCTGAGGGCTCTCACTGCTTTTGGCAAGCCTTTGTTTTCACTAAATACACTGGAGACATTGAGAATGGTAGAAAAAAATGATAAAATCTGATAAAATGGTACTGTGTGAAGATTCATCTTTTCTTAGAAATAAGAGTCCTCTTTTTTCCCTTAAATATGACCTAGAAGCATCCTGGCTTTTTTGTTCCTGGTCATTAAGAGATATATTGTCGACGCTGAAGAGAAAAGGGGGCAAAGCTCAGTTTCTACGCCATTTCTTTGTTCAGGATCTATCTCTTTGAAATAAAATGTCTTTTAGTCCCACTTCCCCCATTGGTCAATTACAGTTCTTAAGGGCTACTGTGTCATTGTGGATAGAGAATGCAACTTTGAATTACTGCAAAATAATGACGCTAAACTGCTATTCTTAAAAGTACAGCTTAGATGTCTGAGGAGACTTGAGGCTTGTGGCAAGAAAAGTATTAACAGTACGACTAAAGAGTGTCTGATTGGAGAAACACTTAACACTCTAATTATTCTTGTTTAACGTCTATGGATGCCACACCTCTGCGTTTGAAAACTCAAAGCTTATTCCTCCACAACTGCCAATGCCATTTTCATAATATGCATGAATAAAGCATGGTGCGTTTCTTGGACTTCTATGCTACTATTTTGTATTTGTTGGTGTGAAAGAAAAGGAACTACAATAAATTGAGCCTTTGATGGACTATAAAAGTAAACAATTTAGTGTTTGCAAATCCCAGCCCTTAGTGTTCTGTGTCTGAGTGCTCTAAGAACTATAGCAGGACTAAGATCTAAATAGTGCAGGATTTCATGAAGATGTGTGAGAAGTGTTGTGACGAGCCATTATGGAACCACAAGAGTAAATATATAGTTTGAGATGGGTGAACAATACTAAATTAGAGACCAAACTGAATTTCGGATCAGATGGCAAACCCTGTCAAATCTTATAAATCCAGTGGATAAATATGGCTATCTAATGTTTGTGCCCAGCGTGTTTGTTGAATTTGAGAGCTTGGCATATATAGTAATTAGTCTGGTGAAGGAGGGTATTTTCCCTGTGTATCTATGTTCTTTGTGCAGATGTATTCCCAGTTTGACCTAGAGACATTGCCATTTCAGGTTGTGCATCTGAGCGGAGGGTTGGTATCGACAGCAGAGTAAAGGAAGGGGTCATGGATTAAAGACGCAGGGGCGCAGCTTCCCCACCAAACCACAAACACACCCCACAGCTGGTGTGGACCAGTCCAAGTGTGTGGGACCAAGGCAGGATAAACGAGTATTGTTCTTAGCTCGCCGCCCGCACAGTGGATGAGACAGCCACCAGTGACACAGGGTCAAGGGGCATGTGGCCGACTATGGCAGGAGAAACCACTGGGCCCAGGAGGTACTGAACACTTTCAAGCCATGGCCCACTTCTTAAACACCTACCGAGCTGTGAGGCAAAACATCAAAATGAACCAGTCTAGTGAAAGATACGACTGGGTAGAATTAAAAATCTGTTGGCTGTCGCAGAATTTGACACAGTCGAGAAACTCGAATAACAGTAGGATCGTCTGAGATATTTGAATCACCATTTTTAAGCAGAGAATGCAGATTGTATTTATGAATTTGTGAATGCAAGTTACAGGGAACATCAAAAGCTGGTGGTCTGCGTGCGAACCTTCCTTGACTTGAATTATTAAATCTGTCGATGTCGCACATGCCAGCCACCCCGCGATTATAGTGTAAATTGACAAACTTTTTCAAAACTACAACGGAAGCCACAGAAAGCTGGCTGATACTTCAAGAATGAGCTTTGATACATCTCTAAGGAATACACTGTGCCTCAATAATGTGGTGACTGTCAGGAAGGAAGACAGGAAGAAAATAATATGCTAACTGGTTAAATCTATTTAAGATCCCAATGAGCTTTTTTCCTATTTTAAGATAAAAACCATCCTTGATAATGAGGAAAAAAAGTGTTTGTGTGTTTTTTTGGATGGTTTATTTAGAAAGTGATATTATGTTTTTTTCTTCCTTCTGCACCCCTGAATTAAGAACTTCAGGAGAAAAGCTGACGTTGTTTATTTTCATATACCTCCTGTCTGTTTATATATATATATATATATTTTTTTTTTAAAACCAAAAAAAAAAAAAAAAAAAAAACACACCACCACCCACCCATAACACACGCATACACAACACACACACAGCCATAGCGATGCATGAATTTTCTTCGGGAGCAGAGCAAGGAGAAGCGGCGCCCGATCTGTCGCCTCTACACCTCTCTTTCTCTCTCTCTCCATGGCTCACCTTTGATGTGCTCCTGAAAATGTCATCCGGCGTCAAGGAAAGAGGTTTTCTTCCGACCCCCCCCCCAAACACACACAAACACACATATCCACCCACCTCGCATATGAGCAAGACAATTTACTGTCTCTCACTCATCCTCGCCACTATCTTCAACCCCCGCCCAACACCAACCCACTCCTTCCCAACCCAATCCAAAAACAGAATACGTACCAGTTTCTACTGCTATCTGGTAGCCGGCCTCCAGTCTCCGTGATGACCTTTCCAGCTTCTCTGTGTTGTCCAACAGATGTGCTCTCTGCAACAAATAGAGAAAAAATAAATAAAAGCTAGAGAAACAAACACACAAAAAATTGATTGAGAGGGCTGGGACCCATTTCAAAGAAACACATCAACACTGTCACCTAAACAGACAGACCACATCCACAGCGACAACATAATACAGCCAGGTTGGCAATAACCTTCATGGATGACAATGTGTTATATGCTGATGGAATATCAAGCATATGCATGTTGAGGCTGACAATGTAAGAGGTGCTGCTGCCTCATCTTGGACATGAAAACAAGAACTACTTTGAGGTTTGTTGTCTCCTTGTATTGTTTCACAGCACTGTCTTCTGCTGCACATGCGGAAAAGTTAAGGCAGGGGGGTGCAAATCAAGATAAAAATTTAATTTAATGTTAGACTTAACAGTGAAAAGAAAATCCTGTCGAAGTGATGGCCTCCAACTGGAGGAGAAAATTTAAGACAAAATCAACATTTACCTCCTCTAATGCAACATATACAGATTTCTTGAATGATATTAATAATGTATAAGCCTTTTCAAACCCATCAATGTCATAAATGTATATAAAATGAACATAAATATAGGTGTTTGGAATGTAATAATTATTCCAAACAAAACCATCAAATTTATTTTCTGTTTGTAGTTTATCCATATTTGTGGACCAAAACAGTGATTCATGATATAAGAGTTACTGCATCCCGCCTTGGCTTAGTTATCAACTGACAAGCCTGCCCATTGAAAGCGCTGAGTTCAGAGAGCACAGATTTTGAAGAAAAGATGTGTTTCATAAAATATTAAATAAGCAATTTGATCATTTTTCAAAGTGGATGTTTGTGAGTATCGAGGTGTACGCTAGGACTTTAATATCATACATATCAATTGATATTAGTTCCTTAGATACCAAGAAAAACCAGATGTTTTGGTTCCTTCTCTAAAGCTAAACAATTCATGTCTGACAAACAAGGCAAGAAAAGATCTGATCAGTTGACTGATGGCCTTGAGTTCCATCTTGGGGCTCTTAAACATAGAAATCTTCCATTATGTTTTCATTACATTGTGTTCACGTATCCAATTACTGCACCACATATTATGGAGACATACATGCAGTAACTCTGGAAAAGAGCACAGGCAAATGATTTTATATTTAATTTGAATTTTAAACACTTTGAATCACTCAGTTGAGTTTTCTCATGTCCAAATAAAAATGAATTAAGAGGAAGCTATGTTACATTTATACAAAAGCTTAAACTGATGCAAATGCATGTTGATCTATACCTGACAATTTGGACTGTTAAATGTAATGCATGCTTTATTATCCTGATTTCGGTGGGATATATCATGTTACCTGTACAGACTTTTCAGGAATGAGTGGGATTTTTACTGTGTTGTTAGTGATTAGTTGAGGTTACTGGACAAATGTTTTCCTGTTTGGTTTAAACATAAGTCTTTCTACTAACACCATTTGGGGACCCTGAGTTTCATTTCAACTAACAGCTACAGTTAGTCAATTTGTCACTGAGTACTGGCAACTGCTGGGAATACCTACTTTATTTTTTTCAACATTATATTTCTTATGACTCTGTACAAAACGGTTCACTAACATACTGATCTCACTTGATTTGGTTTAGGTTTCATTAAACTGCATGAAAATGCCAATTGTGGCATTTTCCCCACAGTTATCCCAATGAGGTTGTCCATGTTTTGGACATTCATGTCAGATATTCTTCAAAAGGATGGCACAGTCACCCATGACCTGTAACTGGTGACTGTTGTGGTGACTCTCAACTGTCTGAATTAAGTTAATTCTGTTATTCTGACCTTATATGTTTTTCAAACAATTCCCAAGATAAACTAATGCTCTTACTAGAAGATTCTGGTATACTGTATACGAGTGAGTTAATCATTGAAGGATCTGTTTGATCATTCTTTGTTTCAAGTAATGCCTGGCTATTAAACTTTACGTTTAAGTTGTTTTATTGTATGCACATACTTCATTTCACCATCATGGCTGCTTCAAGAAGATCTTAAATATTAAAATCTAAACCGTTACGTCAGTGATTGGTTAAAATTAACTACTTTCACCTCTTTACTAACTGCCAACCAAACTCTTGTATTCAAAAGACTATGTTAATTCAAGCATTGCGTATATTGCCTACACAACACTTCCTTAGGTAAAGGTATTCAATACCAAAATGCAGTCTGTCTTATTAGGCAGGGGCACTGTGTAATCTCATTATTGTCTAACCTATATTAATCCATGTTTGTTGACTAAAAAGTTTCAGCCACCTATCTTATATACAAACACAGATTCAAACAACCTTTGCAGTCCTATATAAACCCAGCTTTCATTAAATCCATACTGCTTTCAGAGGAGAGGATCATAAACTACATTAACATGGAAGACTTAAATGTTTACTCTAGTGTTGTTGGTTTTGATGGCCTTTCTAATATGCTATGTTAAGAAACTGATCAGATGCAACACATCTGACACTCAAAAACAACCCGATGAATGGCAACTGCCTCTCTGACAAGGGTTTATGCCCATCACATGAGCGAAGGGGACAGAGGCAGAAGTGAAATCTCTAGTTTTAGTTGGGCTGTCAAAATGTGTACCAGCTAATCACTCGGAGAAAATGAAACATGTGGAGAATAAAAAATAAGTCATTGACATGCTTTTCAAAGTTTGACAATAAGAGGGATGGGAAAAGAGCAGGGAGGAGAAAACTCCCTCTGAACTCTTTCCTTTCTCTTGCTTCCTTTTTCTTTGCGCCTCTGACAGATGTCATTTAAAATTGCAGAGATACTTTTTAATAGTTAAAGGGAGGGCAGGGGGAGGATGGATGGATAGGAGAACGGGTGGGTGGATGGGTGGTAAAATGGGCTGCTCGTAGGAGGCAAGCAATGAGGAGATGGTGAGTGGGATAGGATGCAAGGTGTGGTGTGTTTTTGGTGTAGGGTGTGGTAGAGGGTTTTGGGGAGGGGTTACACGGGTGTGGAAGTGGAGATGGTGGCAGTGTTCACATGGGAGAAAATGGATACCAAGCTTGGTCTATAATGAGCCCCTATAGATCAACTCAGATGGAGGGGACGTATTGACATGCAGTGCTTAAGCTAATACACCTAGACCATGGCTACAGTGCCTGTGTGTGCCTGGGAGCATGAGGCAGCCAGGGATACTGACAGAGTAGCGCACTCCCCGGGTTCTTCAAAGAGCTCAAGTGATTAGTATGTTATCATTACCATTCGAAACGTGATTTTCCTATTCCCTCTCGGCAAAGGTGACACGTCTCGGGGAGACGGCCGGCAGACTCACTGCGATGGAAAGCCACTTCAAAGCTTTCTCCTCCTGAATTTCTCTCTCTCTCTCTCTCTTCTCTCCCTCGTTCTGTCTTCTTTTAGGCCCGGGGGGGAGGGGAGGGTGAGTGTAGGTGGGTGGGTGGGTGGGTGGGTGGGGGTGTGCTGGGGGGTAGTGGTGGCAGTGCTGGTGTATGCGTGTGTGTGATCATTAGAATAATGCGCCCCGAGTTTGACGGTGACAGAACCTGAAGGAAAGGGTGACAGTTCAGCCACTAAGAATCTAGTAATGGCACACTGTGATGGCCCTAATAATGAAACAATCCAGCCATGAACACAGGATGATACCGTGGAAAATAATGAAAAAGAACATGTACAATTAAAACTAAACATCCTACACCACATAGCCACAGTCAAGGCTAATATAGAAATTACGTCTACAAACTTAATCTAAAGTGAGGTGACTCTTACTCTCCAGGAAATCAATTTTGTTCCAATATACAAATGTTACACAACAACCACAAAAATGTGAGTATATTTCAGTGTTCTGCTAAGATTTTACTCTGCAGTTAGCAAGCAAAATGCAAGACATCTTTGTCAGCAATTTTGTCAAGGAAAATGCAAAGTGGCTGTCAGCCCCTGCTGTGCTACAATGTCCCATATCAAGGCTTGACCCCTGTGGTTCTAATATAACCATTGGGGAACCTTCAGGATAAGACAAATACACACACACACTAACACCTATTCAAGCTCAAATACTCTCTTGCAATTCAGATCTGCCATTAATCAACTTAAGAAAAACTAAGGATCACATCAAAATCCTATCTGATTTTCTCATGGACCCTTCTTGCAAAAGGATTTAAATACAATATATGATAAATATTGTGCATCTGTGAGTACACTGGTGCATCCCCCCACCACCACCACCATTTCGTCCTATGCATGTATGCCTTTTCATCTGACACCTACATTTTGAACAAAGATCTTCTTAGGAACCACGAAAATGGTGTTTTTTTGTTGTGCTTTTTTACGTCAAGAAACACTCTTCAGTTGTAAGTTATTAACAGGGAGCCCCAGAACAATGCAGCTGTAGCTCAAAAGAAATCTCTCCCCTCTTCTTTCGCTCTCCTGCCTTTTTTCAATATCAAACACAGGCGGTTACTATCACCATTTTCCAAAGTTCAGATGATTTCCTTATTATTTCAATAAGGGTGGGGGAGAGTCAAAGTGAATAATGATGACAGCTGTGATTCAGACTGACTGTGTGATCTTCTGTGCCGTTTGTTTGGGACTTGTAAGACGAGGAATTACAAGTGTCAAACAGCTGTGAATACGGGTGCTAAATATTTAAACATGTTTTTCAGCAGAAGAAAAAAAGTATAGTTTTTTAAAAGCAAGGCTTAAGTGTGTATAAGCTGTGCCAGCCTTTGATTCAAATGCAGGAAGAGAAGAAGGGTAAAACACTGCAATGGAGAAGAGCAATGGCGAAGAGGGCGCAGAATCAACCCTGATTACACAGATCGGGCCATTTCTAAAGGGGAAGACGGGTGAGTTAAGTCAAGATGTCTTATGACCCTCAGGCTAGGAGGAAATGCACAAAAAAGGTGGGAAGAAAAATGGGAAACAAAAGTGTAGCCAAACTAAATTAAAAAGCGTGATAACATGGCATCTGGGCCAGGTTGGTGGTCTAAATTATGGACAGGTGTGAATGGTGAGGCTTTGATAGCAATTGAATTACTCAGCTTCAGCAGAAGCCCTCTTGAACATAGTCTCAATCAAACGCACATTTAACAACATACTGTAAGTGCAATTGCAAATACAAGTTCAGCCATGCTTCAAACAACAAGAATATAATGTAATGTACAGAAACTGACAAAATCTGCATCAATTAGAGGGAAAAACACTTTCTCCAAAATATGACCTACATGAGTACTAATTAAAACATATACAATGTAATGCTACAACTACTGAATGTAATTGTAAAGTGCACGGTTGCTATTTATGTAGCAAATCAATGTTATTAGAAACTGACATTACAGTTAAAGTATTATGGCTTTTGAGCAAATGTTAATAATATTGCAAATAATATTACAAATGTTTGAGTTTAAAACCTAAAAAACTACTTACATATTTAGCTGTTTACCTGCTCTTCCAATACCACTACCTAACATAATAATTTATTAATTTTCAGTGTTGATTTGCATGATCAAGCTTTTCACATGACATATCTAAAATGATGGTAGGAGTAGATGATACCTGTATAGGTATAAATGGGGATGTTGCCAAGGTAGCCCCATAATATATTTCCTACAACAGTTTTTTTTAAACTGAAAGATGAATTCAATTCGCAAAGCCAATTTGTGTTTAATTATGAGTGGAGCAGTACAATTAGAACAGCTGTATTAGAGTTACAGCTACAGATTCTACAGCAACATAACAGTCCAAGAATCCACAATTTCAGTCTAGCGTCAGTGGTCTTGTTTACCACATCAGAATTAAGAAAATAATACCAACTGTTACTAAAGGAGCTAGTTGCAGGAAACTTGTATGAAACGGTATATGAATAATAAAACAATCTTTATCTCCAATTAGGTTGGGGTCATACGTAGTCATAATAATCAAAACCCTTGATAGCATATCTAGTTTGGTTAGCTAACCAGCTAAGCCTCAAGCTAACTATGACTCTTGTTTCTGCTGGCTGTGCAATGTAGCTAACGTTATCTGCTAGCTTCAAGTATTTCACGTAGACATTGACGTGTTCATGACATTTTTGTTTGAACTGATAGCAGCTACCCTACAGTCTTACATCACGTATAAACAAAAACATATATCACATCACTAATGAAAACCTTAATCCAGTTTATTACCTTAATATTGCTCAATTCAAGAAAATTAAGGGCATATCTTACAAGCAGCCGTTTCCCTCTTGAAACTATTAAGTTGAATTGTGTTGGGCCCAACAACTGAAGCTACTCTAAGGCTTGCTTAATTCACCAATATTCGTCTTCAAAACCACATATCAGAAATAATATCTTATCTTTACTTTCTGATATTTAAGGTAAGGGAAACTGGAGAAACAGGCCTTCAGTGAATTCATTATCTTTGGCATGGCCTTTAAGCTGTTCAATCAGACATGTAAAACAGTGTCCAAATGAGCTGATTTTAATTTTCTCCAGGAGAGAGGAGGGCAAATGGAAATTTCAGTAGGAAAGCATAATTTAAATTGTTAGAGCAGAGAAGCACTTACCTCTTCACGTAACTTTATCAACTGCATCATGAGAGCAAAAGGGAGAAGAGAGAAAGATGGAGAGAGTAAAGAAAAGATAAAAAAGCCGAAACATGGCAGGAAGAAGATCAGTTATGTGGCTTGGTACAGAATTAACCTTGACGATTTATCTGTTTGCATGTTTAGCATTTGGAAATCACAAGACAAACACATTAAACGAAGCTAAACACGCCGCTCGGGCTGACTTTTTTGAACAAACAAAGATCAAGTCCTGGCGCTGTCACATTAAACAAGGAGAGGGAATGGATCGCTCGACTTGCAATATCAACTAACATTATCAAGGAAGTCACATCACAGAAGTTGATATAGCAAGAGAAAAGAAAAAAATGAGTAAAATATAGTCTGCACAGTTACAGTATGTTTAAAATATTTTGCATCTGTCATTTTGCTGAATTCTCTGCAAAAAGATGAAAAGAAATATGTGCCCAAAAATGCTGAGCCACTCCATTTGTACTGCTCTTTATCAGTGCTGATATGCTGTCAATATTTCATGTAGCTTATGCATCTCAATAAAGGTGCATGCTGTTTAGATTATGTATGGAAAGTCATGTGAGGCTACCACTGAATATACATACAGTGCAGCTTATTATTGGGACAGCCAGAGATCATGAAAAATGAATCTTAGCATAGCTATGTATTTTTGATGAAAGAGAATAGCAAATTTAAAGTGAAGTAAATAAGAAATGCTATTTCTATTCCCTGTCCTGGAAAATCTTGCGTCTCTGATAATGAATCACACATTTGAGGGAGGGCAATAATTTGATAATTGGTTATTAATTATGCCTCATCACAATTAAAAAAGGTTGTTTCCCTGGCCTGTTCTTCAGTGGGGGCTGTATAGAAGGAAACAGAAGGATGGGGCTTATCATGGGAATGCAACACATTTAGCTGAAAAAGGGGAAGGACACATTTCTTGATATGCAACCCTTTTAAAGGTGTTTTCTTTTTTTTAATCCATATTTCTTGGCTAACATTAAAGGTTAGAAGCGCTAAAGAGATCCTCAGGGCCACTCATACTTTTGCTGTTCAATTTGAATTTTGTGAATCTGGAATAATTTTGTATCATATAAAAAGAGTGTTCTTAAATATTGAATTACATGCTTGATTTCTTACTTTAGGGTTTAAAAAAAAAAAAAAAAAAAAAAACAGCTGGGAAAAAAATGGCATCGTTATGTTAAAATAATTCAAAGCATCAGCTCTCCCTATACCAGCTCTTATAACCAGAATAGATCAAGAATTAACATTTAACATTTGCACCTCTCTTATATCAAAATCCTAAACAACAATAAAATAAAAAAGCAATACTGCATACATTTATGTCTTCTATTTATATTACATCACTAGTAAACACACTCAAAGAAATTTGTCGTATAATAATGAACCCTGGAAGAATCTACACTATATAAAACACAAACAAAAACATCAAGTATTTCACACATTACATTCTTGCATTTGTCAAAGCATTTCTCCTTGTAATTTTAGAAGCATCTCAAAAATAGTTCTTGCATCATTTCTATTTTTTTAAACCAATCATAAAATATATCTATGACAGTTCAGTCTAGTATTGCAAATAAAAATACTGTCAATATGTGTAATGTTGTAGGTAAACAAGTATAACTGCATGTTTTTCTAACGAGCTGTTACCCTTGAAAATGTCGGCAATAACAAGACGCACTTTAGAGTGGAGACTGTCTTTTCTAACTTAAGTAGCAACTCCCCACTAAGAATGTATTATTGAACAGGCCAAAGTTTAAAACTACACTGTGGATGTGGTTATTTAGGGCTTGAAAAAACCCAGCAGATCCTGCAATCCCTCACCCCAGCTCTGCCATCAGTCAATGGGTACCAAACAAAACTTGTTCTAGCTCATTTGTGCTGCCTGACTGATTGCAAGTCCTCGTACTAAACTATATGAGGGGCATGTTGAGCTGTGTTTCTTGTTTCTTCCTGTTTAGCTTTATTTTTCTTTGGCATCCATTCTTTAGTACATGGAACGATGTTCACGTTGTTCAAGAGATACAGAGCAGTAAATACAGAATATTGTAAATGTTATAATTACTCCTGCATGAGCGCCTTTCCTTGTGTTTTTGTGATGCCAGCCAGTATTCAAAATTGCACTGCTGCAATTTTTCTGTTATGATAATCAGCAATTTTTTTTTTTTTTCAAACAAAAGATTTTTTTTTTTTTATCCAATACGGAATTCGATACAAGTGGTAATCTGCTTCCTTTGTAGCCTGTAAAATCTGGTCCATGCCGGCTCAAACCAGCACAATCTCTTGTGGCCAAGCCTTCTGCTGTGACTGAAATCGAAACTATTCCGTATACTGTTCGTGTGTGAAAAATGTGTGTGCATTTGCTGCTTTGTGTGTGGTGTCTGTGTGTGTATGTGTGGCGTCAAAGTGTGTGTGCGCACTAACATTTGTGCGTGTGTTGCATGCAGAGGAAACAGAAAGAAAAAAAAATGTGCAATGGTAGCCTACCACATTATTAAAAAAACGAGTGATAGTGCCAATTCAGTCTCTGTCCGCATACAGATAACGAATAAATGCCGAACTCTATTAAATCGTCCTTTAGCCATTATCGCAGGGCCAACACGCCATTTTCAGAACTTATGACGGTTCCCTATTTACTTAGCTATAAATCCTTGCCATGTAACCAACAGATTTGTGACTGGTAATGATCTGCTCAGCCAGGGCCATATGAAATGATCCTGACCTCTTTCAGATCGTCAGGAATTAAATTGACCGACTTGCCCCGGCCCCCACCATCTTTTCCCCTCTCCTATCACCGCCGTCTCGTTAGATAAAAAACCCTGAAGTTCCGAGTACTCCACTCACAGCAAGACCAAGACAAGTATTATCTCCAGAAGTTTTAAAATGAAAATGAGGTAAACACGGCACCTGGGAGAAAAAGGGAAAACGTATATCATCCATTTACTTTGCTTTAGCCCTCAGCATGAACTCTTTCTGTGCTTTTTCTGTGTATGTGTATGTGTATGTGTGTGTGTGTGTGTGTGTGTGTGTGTGTGTGTGTGTGTATAATTATAATTTAAAGTTTCACATCAGACATTATTATTGCTAATTATTACTGTGTTTTTCACATTTAAAGATTTTATAGTGTTTTTGTTAAACATATTAAGGTATTGAGTCCTGGTAATCTTTTAGCAAAAGAAACACAGTAAAAAATAAATTTAAATACTCACTGATCTAGAAAAAGGCAAATGTCACTTTCTATAGCCTGGATTTTTTAAGTGCGTCATGACCTTAATTCACAAAGAGAAATAAGTTTTAATATAAATATATTTTATACCTCTTATGGTGTACAATAATATTAGGAAACTACATAACTTGGGATTTTATTAATATTATTTTACATTTCATAATTCTCATTATTATGTTGATATGAACTGAGAATTAAGAATGAAGCTGTGGATAGTGTTCTGGGCCTTAAATGTCACATTCAACTACCACTATTTTTCCTGATGTGTTTATGCATGGATAAAAAAACACAACATTTTACTTTTTTTTCCTTTCATTATACAATCATATGATAAAAAAATATATAAAATAAATTTGATAATTATTGACAAGAGTTATTATTAATTTTTAAAACAATAATTACAAAAATATAAACAGCCATTTCCAAAATCTATCATATAATATCTTTTCAAAATATTAATTTCACTGATACATTTTTATTATTTCAACATTTTTCCTTGAAATGTGTAAATTCTAGATTTATAAATACTACTTTTATATATTTTTGGATCAATTTTTAATGAAAGAGAAATAAGATTCAAAATGCAATGTGATACATTTTTTCAGATTTTTCTTTGACAAGATTTTGATAGAACCCACCAGTGTCTCAAACGTGACATTTCTGACAGCATATCTCCTTCCAACTTCTGCATAAAATGTCAGAGTCACTTTTGTGTCTCGCTAATTTGCCAGGAATATGCATATCAATTACACATCTTGGCTCGTGATACATACTGTATGTTTCTAAGATGTGCAGTTCATGGGTCATCATTGAAATGGTAATAGGGAAATGTTCAAAAAAAACAACAAAAAAACAACAAAAAAAAACCAGACAACTTTATTTAGCTTTGCTTAGCTGTGAATCATCTATATATACTCCCCTAAAGCACTGTGGGGCTAAATGTGCAAATATGCATTTGAGTATTCATCTTTGTCTTTTTTCCTTTCATTATACAATCATATGATAAAAAAATATATAAAATAAATTTGATAATTATTGACAAGAGTTATTATTAATTTTTAAAACAATAATTACAAAAATATAAACAGCCATTTCCAAAATCTATCATATAATATCTTTTCAAAATATTAATTTCACTGATACATTTTTATTATTTCAACATTTTTCCTTGAAATGTGTAAATTCTAGATTTATAAATACTACTTTTATATATTTTTGGATCAATTTTTAATGAAAGAGAAATAAGATTTAAAATGCAATGTGATACATTTTTTCAGATTTTTCTTTGACAAGATTTTGATAGAACCCACCAGTGTCTCAAACGTGACATTTCTGACAGCATATCTCCTTCCAACTTCTGCATAAAATGTCAGAGTCACTTTTGTGTCTCGCTAATTTGCCAGGAATATGCATATCAATTACACATCTTGGCTCGTGATACATACTGTATGTTTGTAAGATGTGCAGTTCATGGGTCATCATTGAAATGGTAATAGGAAATGTTCAAAAAACAACAAAAAAAAAAACACAACATTTTACTTTTTTTTCCTTTCATTATACAATCATATGATAAAAAAATATATAAAATAAATTTGATAATTATTGACAAGAGTTATTATTAATTTTTAAAACAATAATTACAAAAATATAAACAGCCATTTCCAAAATCTATCATATAATATCTTTTCAAAATATTAATTTCACTGATACATTTTTATTATTTCAACATTTTTCCTTGAAATGTGTAAATTCTAGATTTATAAATACTACTTTTATATATTTTTGGATCAATTTTTAATGAAAGAGAAATAAGATTTAAAATGCAATGTGATACATTTTTCAGATTTTTCTTTGACAAGATTTTGATAGAACCCACCAGTGTCTCAAACGTGACATTTCTGACAGCATATCTCCTTCCAACTTCTGCATAAAATGTCAGAGTCACTTTTGTGTCTCGCTAATTTGCCAGGAATATGCATATCAATTACACATCTTGGCTCGTGATACATACTGTATGTTTGTAAGATGTGCAGTTCATGGGTCATCATTGAAATGGTAATAGGGAAATGTTCAAAAAAAACAACAAAAAAACAACAAAAAAAAACCAGACAACTTTATTTAGCTTTGCTTAGCTGTGAATCATCTATATATACTCCCCTAAAGCACTGTGGGGCTAAATGTGCAAATATGCATTTGAGTATTCATCTTTGTCTTTTTTCCTTTCTGAGTGTGCAAGTTTGCAAATGCAAATTGTTTATTTGCATGTGAGAGTGTGATTGTGTGTGCCTTGAGACACAGTAACCCCTGCAAGTTGACAGCTGATTCTAGAGCTGTATACTTTATAATTAGTCAAAAGATGTTTGGTCATAGGTGAGAGCGACTGCATATGAGTGGCAGCTGTGGAGGTGCGCAATAAGCAAGTGCATCTTAAATGTTAAAAAGCTGTTTGCTGAATCTGTTGATGTACCACTTTTTGATGCAGCTCTACATTTATTCAAATCAACTTAAGTTTAAAAGAACATGTGGCAATTTTTTGGGCAATTAAGATCACAATTCGAGATAACTGTTTTCTTCTTCATTGCCACTTTCATAACTGATGTGAATGAATCTTTTGTGGACATTGCTGACAATGAATGGAAATTGCAAATATGGTCTTTATCTTTGTTTATATTCCTCAAATTCAACAGGCTGAACTAAATTTCAACAGAATGTCACCATCTTTTATTAAACAATAAACCAATTGTGAATATGTTGACAGATAACAGATGTAAATGCCTAAAATGTCAATAGAATTTGTGATTCTTGATTAAAGGCTATTATTCAATAGTAAAAAATATTTAGGGGCTAAACTATAATTTGTAGTATTGCACCTAAATATCTGAAAAAAATCAAAAACGAGAGCCCGCGTCCTTATTCATTTTGAGTATCTGCATTGTGCAGGTTCGCCACCCTTGGAGTTTAAAGACCGATGAGAGGGCTAGATTTACATTCTGCGTGTGTGTGTGCGCTTGTGTGTGTGTTTGTGTGTGTGTGTGCGTGTGTGTGTGTGGACCTTGATGGAGGATGGAGGATCCATTATGGGCCTAAATCCACACCCGGCTGGAGAACAGCTGTGGGATGGTTGGAGTGGAGAGGCCAGGTTTTTTGGATTGAAATTTGTGCTGGATTGTGTGTTTGTGTTTAGGTTTGCATGTGTGTGTGTCAGTCACAATCTGGCTTTGACCAGACACTGGTCCCATTCCCTGAGCCCACTCACTAGCGGCCCAGCTTTGCATTAAACAGTGTTCCTTCCGCATGACTTGGTGACAATACTGTGGTCTCAGCTCTCGATGGCCCCTATGAGGGGCCCACCTCCTCACCCTGGGGGCCAGTCAGCCACCCACACTGGTGTCGGTTGGGCCCTGATTAGCACCTCACCTGGCTCTCGGAGGAGCTGGCGTCATCCCCCAGGAGTTCGTTGCGCACCTCATCACTGTAGGCAATACGTGACCTTTTCTGCAGAGGGAGGAGGATGAGGGAGAAGGACAAAAAGAAGAAGAGAAAGGAGACACAGAGGAGGGAAATATGGCTTAGTACTGTTGTTGATGCAAAAACACAACAAGCATTTCTTAAGCACGAGAGCCCCCTAATGGAACTCTGTGACAAACTGAGTCATACTCATGCAGGTTGTGTGCATCTCTGCCAGTGTGCCTGTGTTTTTGCCTGTGTGCGTGTGCGTGTGCGTGTGCGTACCATTACAACACATGTACTGACAACAAGCATGTCTGGGTTTGTGCCCATGCCTCCTTCCAAGGTGATCTACTGTACCTACTGCACTTGTGCCACAAAAGTGGTGGCAAAGAGCCCCCCCACGCTGCCCACTTAAACAAATACAAGTTGAGGGATAAAAAACCTCATCTTGTGTGCATGGAGAGCCTGTGGAACAGGGGGGCAGGGGAGAGGGCCATGGAGATGTATTATGAGGAAGTATCACTTGTCAGCGCTAAATCTTTTCTGGGGGCTGTCACTGCTGTCATCCCAGTGCAGTGGCAGACTCTGTGATAACACCAATGCTGAGACTCAGACAGGGAATAATTCATCACCCATTGGCGGCCCATCGGATTTGGGGTTTCCTCTCGCTCGCTCTCTCTCTTTCTCTCTCACACACACACACACGCACACACACACACACACACACACACACACACACACACACACACAAACTATCTAACTCGCTCTCTTTCGTTGTCTCCAGATAAGCTAGAATAAGAGGGAATGCCATGTCCAAAAAAAAAAAAAAAAAAAAACACCCAAAAAGACAAACACTCAGACACACAAATTTCATACACACTTCAGAGTGTGCCACCTCCGATTGTGGAAGAGTGGGCTGCCACTGCCGCTTGTTTACAGACGCCCGACCCATGGAAAACAGCCTCTTGGCATGCCCTCTAAACTAAATACACACCAGCAGTAGACACAGAAACTGTTTACTAAGCCTCCTTCGCTTTCTCTCTCTGCCTTGACAGGGTTTCTAGGTGGGCTGCAGGAGGTGGGCAAAATCAAAGACAAACACCAGCATGGGAATGAAAATATCACTTTTTCTCAACACAAATTCTTTCTATTTTTCTATATTTACTTAGTCCTCGACTCTAAATAAATAAAACAAAGACATGGAATCAGTGAAGGAACACCAATTACCTGGTGGGGACATTTCTTTCCTCAAATACAGTACCCTTTCCCACTATCTTTCTATTATCAGTAAAAGTTTGAAGAAGCTATTGCATGAAGTACTTTGATGCTACCTTCCATGAGAAAAGCGCAAACCAAACTTGAAAAAGCTAATTCTAACCTCAAGAGTGATGATATCAAGTTCCTTGATTGAAATAACTTTGGAACCAATCACAATCGAGCCGGTGATTTTTTTATTTTTTTTTTTTTTTTATTTGTCTCTCCTCATAATCTGGAGCACTGAGTGGAAAGTCATGGCTGATGTGATTTGGCTGTTATTATCGTGATGGTGAGGGCCACAGTTCTCTGGAGTAATTACAGACTAGACAGAGGGCCTGATTGACCCAGACCACAAAACCCATTAGATAAAGGGTGCACCCAAACAATACTCAACCGCGGGGACCTAAGCTAACCACAGAACGCCTACTGTGTGTAAAAGAGAATATCGGCAGCACAGACCCAAATGAAACAACATCGGCCCCCCTAACATGCAATACACAGGAGCACTATATCAAAATGTGCTGTTCGAGAGATTTTTCTTGTATTTGTTCCATTCAACACTTGGCTCAATTATTTACTTTTAATTTGTGATAATTGTTACAACACTTAATTATAGGACAGCAAATTCCTATATACCTAGAAAAAACAAGGTAAACTGAAAAGGTAAACTGATTTGATTTTTTAAATCTCACAAGTCAATTAGCTTCCTCAACGCTTAATGATTAAAATAAATACAACAGATATAGTACTCGGTGGCATATAGGTGACATGAAATATACAGAATATGACGTTTTTTGTCTTCACTCTGAAATACATCCTTTGCTGAAATGTCAGAAGAAAATGCATATGTATATTAAAAAATAATTACTGACCAAATATGGTCATTCTAACTAACAAATTTGAATGTTGACTTTAATTTCAATTCTAATGTCAGCATTTTTTTAAAGCCCCATATTTTGTGCATGGGTAAATAAGTGGTCACTGTGTTACTGTTAGATTTGAATGAACCAGAAAGACAATAAGTATCAATCTCAAGACAGCATGTACACTTGTACACAAGGCACACACATATATTGTTTGCCAGGAAAACACCCACATATTTCATTTAAGTCGAGTTACATCTTAAAAAGCTGCAGTACAACTTAGGGGGAAAGACGAATTTACCAGTAATTGAGACGAGGAAGCCTGGGAAAAGCACTGATTTGAATGTTAAGGCTTACGTCGCCTTCAAACCGTATGCAGGGTTTTTTGGTATTTCTAAATAGCTGTTTGTTACAGATGAATGTATGAAGCGTATCTGCAATGAGAACAGAGTAGATAACAAAGAAACTATAAAGAATGGAAAATGTCATTGAAATGAAATTGTTGCCGCTTCTTCCCCTGTACAGTATACACTCCAGTTTTTGGATTCCCCCTCTGGAAAACGACTGATTCCTGAATGATTACTCCCTCCCTATTTGATGTAAAATATAAACAGCTGCGCAATACTGACTGCTTAATAAAGTAACAGATTTTGATTATACGTAAGGATGTTAAGCAAAAAAAAAATTGTTAAGTGCCAACAGGATCACTCTTGAGGTCAGGAAAGCAGATATCAGATACCTGTTCTATAGTCAAAACTTCTATTCTATAAAAGAAATGCACTGAAACTGCCTCATTCTAGTTACAGCATGGGAAGACTGAGCTCTGCATCTTAAGACGAAACAAACTCATCAGGCTTTGTAATATAAAAAAGAATGAGCGCTTTCAGAAGATACCTTATTGCTCAGAAAAGAAAAAAAAAGAGCTTTTTTTTAATCCTTTTGAAAGGTCTGTCTTTTGTCACTTTTTTAATCTTGGGTGAGAATTTGCTTCTATTCCCGGAAGCACACATGAAAAGTACAAAGGTACATCTTAACTTTATGCAAAGTGGCCTGCCTTTAAAACTCTACGCATCCCGTCAAATGCAGCGATGGAGGTGCTGGTGTCCTGTCAAAAACACACGTTTTACCTCTGTTGACATGGATAGCAGACCAAAAAAAAAAAAAAAAAAAAAACCACTCTTCTTTACCCATCAAAATGTAATTACATATGCATGCATAACAATTCATATCAGATATGCTAATCAGTTTGGCATAATCCTCTGAACAGCAAATGATATTTATTTAATTATAACAGATATATGGATCTTTCCTTTGTTAGCAATTTCCTTCTAGTATATGGGCATTGCAAGGGTATATACTGTCTAAATAAACATAATGATTTTTAAGTTCCTACATAGGCCAGAAAGAAGAAAGTAAATCTTAAAAAACATCCATTTAGAGAAAATTTATTAGTAATAGTAAAACAATGACCTTTCATAAATTTAAGCCACATCTTTGTAATGTAAAGGAAAAGCTCCCTATTTACAAAAAAAAAAAAAAAAAAAAAAATCACAATAATTAAAATCAAATAAACCAAGATTCATATACACATTCCAATGCCCTACAACTCTCCTCCTCGCTTTTTGCCCAGTGCAACGAATGACACAAGGACAAGCGCAAATAATTGTGGCGCCTGGAAAGCTGAAAAATGTAAACAGTTCATTAGATGGGAAATAAAAGGCGTAAAAATACCCAGGGGCAGAGTGTAATGAGGAGCCCTGAAGTTCCTCTGCAGACACTTTTTCCCTCCACTTTCCCAAGCTCTTCCTTTTTGCCCTGCACACACGGCTGGTGGCATAGCATAGAGAGTAATTAACCATATTCAATTTACAATTCTATGTTACATTACAGGCTTTTTCACCAGTAGGAGCACAGCTGGGCATTTCCAAATTTAGACTTAATAACTCTTATTTCCAGCTCCATGTGCTTGCCTGAAACTGGCATCCAACCTTTTATTTTCCTAACTTTCACAGTTGCTCTATGAAGGTGGAAATATATCAAAACCACCATTTTAAAAATAACTTTCAGGTGGGCATAAAACGTGCAAATACAATATCCTTATATATCTTGTAAATACTAAAAAATACAAAAGTCTAGTCAGAACTGAAATGACAATGAAGTGGAGTAATAAAATGTCTCTTCACAAGAATGTGTGCTAAACTCAAAGGTTATCTATATCCCTTCCTTTCCTCCCCCTGCTGTGATATTTTCCCAGGTGATGTATGGAACAGTACCAGCAGGTCCCACTCTGGTTCCCCGAGCGGGGGCAGAGGTGGACTGATGCGGCATGGCGTTAAAAGGAAGCTGAGACCTTTAAGCAGGCACAAGTATCACAACAGCATCTTAAATAATGCATCTGTGCTTGGCAGGGGTTTAACACATACACACACGGATGCAGCCAGCACAAAAGAAAACACACACAAATTGTTGCCTAGCATCTTCTACTCTTTAACACAAACAAATTGGGAGAGGTTGTTCAATTAAGTAAGTGCTCTTTTTAAATGCATTTGATATATTATCAGACAAAGGCAAGCAGCTACAGTTGGGATTGTCACAGGAGGGTGTCATTTGTACCTTTGTTTTAATGTGGTCTTTGGTGCAATCGAATCCCCTACTTCTGTCAGTTGTGTGTGTTTGTGTGAGTGCATACGTTTGCACAAGGGCTACTGTATGTAAGACGGAAGCTTCTACGAGCCTTTGTATCCCGGGGAAGCCTCCTTTAGAGAACGTACACGTGCAACATATGTGAACGGTAGCCTGGTGTGTGTTCTTTCCCCTAATAAAAGTGCAGCAGAGGTAGAGAATCTAGAGCCTTAGATAACAGCATGGGGCCTCTCATTAGCTCACAGGTTGGTGCTTTGGTGGCTTCCACACAAACGCCATTGTGTTCCACTTCCATGAAAAACCTGAAGAAGTCTCAACGAAGCAGTTGTCGAAAACACAAATAAAAGGTGAATGATCACCCGGAGCAAGGTAATAAATAAGCCTGCAACATATCCAAACAAGTATGAGGTGAGGAGACTTTTTTTAGGGTGAAAGAGTCTACCAGCTACAAATACATCTAATGTCACAAAAAAAAAAAAAAAAACATGGTCAGAACCAAGTGTGAAAAAAACCTCTCTTTATTAATTTAATTCAGTAGAAAAAAAATGCTAATTCCTATTTTAACACTGTATCACTGAATCTATCTTTTTTTTTTTTTATATTAGACCACAAGCAAACAAGATTTTATCCCTGGGGGAAAACACCTAACCGTTTGCCAGTGGAAGAGTACAGTATTCTGTTAGGGGCCTTTCATGCTTGTACCTCTGTGATACCGGTAGTGTATTTCCCTGTCAAAGTCATTTCTATTGCTAAGTACAGCCGAGATCAGTCAATAAGCCTAACGACTGTACCCACATAGCGAGAGGCCGTAAGACAGCAAAGAGGGGGGGTTGCAAGTGAACGCCAAACAAAAGAGCAAATTCAAGGAGGGCTTTGATTGAAGAAGCACCATATACTTTCTGAAGGCCAAGGGATCATCTCTCAATGGTTATTTCTTTAAGGCATGAGGGCCCGATTAAACCCAATATTAAAATATGGAGGCGCTTCTAATGAAAAATCAAAGGCCCTGTATCCCCTATCACACCCCAATCCTTCTCTCACGATCTGTCGGGTTTTCTCCCCTACCCCATGGTTTGTGTAGTAGGGGACACAAAGAAAGACAGAAAGAAAGAAAGTATGAAAATAAAGAAAGAAGAGAGCAAGAGAGGGAAAGAGGGAAAATGGGGAAAGAGGGAGGGTTATAGAGATGAGGGACCTAGGTGCTGGTGGTGCAAAACAGAGACAGACAGCATTGGTTGGAGGAGTAAATCAATAGAGCAGAGCCGTCGGGGAGGCGGGCAGCCAGGGCAAGGAGAGAGTACTGGAGAGGGAGAACCAGCACAGGGGCCCAGGCTCCGATCATAACGCTGGCTTCTGGCGTGCAGTGGGGAATAAAGTGGGCCTCCCCGGGTCAGCACCAGAGAAAAAGGTGAGATTAGAGGAAAGTGGAGGAGGGATTTTCACAGAGTGAAGGTGGGAAGGGTGGGTGTTGGAGGATGACGAGGAGAGAGTGTGTGTGCAAGGGGGGTGCATTGCAGGATACCTGGCAAGCCAGGGACCAACTGGCCCATTAGCCTGTGGCTACCCACATATGGTTCACTGAACCCTCTGCTGAGAAGAGCTCCTCTCCTATCAGTCTTCCCATCCTTTTTTAAAGAAAGAAATACCTTCACTTTTAACCCTTTCTCTGCTTTGGAAGGAGGCTCACTCCTGACCTCGATTTATGATTCATTTTTGTTTGATGTCTATTCTTGGAGTGTTATCTAAAATTGAAAAATGTAATAAAAAAAAAAAAACCTAGACACAAAGGGAGAGGAGTCGGGCCTGCTGAGCATGTGCATGTATGCGTCCGTCAGTGGACATGCACACAGACAACTGTCTTCTTCAGTGCTTTGCCTTTTCTTGTAATGTGACCATTGTTGGTGCTGAATAGCTAACTCATTAGCATAAGAATACAGCAGCACACACAGGGACTTAGCCAGATCATTATCTCTATATATTTATGTATACTTTGTTATTTCACTAGCCAGAGCACATTCAAATGCTGATGAGGCCAGTAAGGCCCCTTTCCAAAGCCCTTCCAACATGTGCCCTCCTGAACTTCCCAATACACTTACCCGTTTCCTGGGAGTCTGCAGGTTTTGTACTGGAATGTACAACAGTAGTCCAAAAATTATGAGAAATTGCCAACTGAGGGCTATAGACAAGACTTGCTTACACCTGTAAAGCAGTTTTAAAAAACTGAAGGTTACAGAAGAGAACAATCTAAAGTCAACCCAGGAATTGAGTAGAATAGTTGCCAAAAACATAATTTTCTGTTCATTTTTCAAAAGAAGAAGTGGCTTAAAATATAAAAGGACCTCTGCAAAATTCAAAACTACACAAATAAATTAATTTAATGAGCAATTTGATAATTGGACTGTTTTTTAAATAGGCATATATAGACATATATTTTTTCTACCAGGAATCCTTGGCCATTTAATACAAGCACTTAAAGCAGAGAACGTGTTATGTGAAACAGATCATTGCTTAATAAAATTGCAAAAAGTAAATAATGTACAAAAAGCTTGACAATGCAGAACAAACAAGTGCTCTATGGTGATGAGGGGAACAAAACTAAAGAGTTTAGTCTCACTGCAGGAGTAGGCTGATGCTCTGATGGTGGCCAACCTCTGGGATAATTGAAAAAAAAAAAAAAAACCTTAATTCATCTTTCACAATGTAATTCTGATCAAGGCCACAGCCAGATTCCACTGCAGGCTTCAAAAACACCGGAGAAAACGCAAAATTGTTGGTCGCTGAGAGCAAAAACAGTTTCCCTTTCTTTCTGGCACGCTCCCTCATTAGAAACACTTAGGATGAGAGAAAGAAACTAAGTTTAATTGTGTGTCTGCATGTGTGTGCATGTTTGTGTGAAGGCGCTGTGAGCAGGGGTTAAAACATGTGTAAACATGGAGCTTTAACTATTAAAAAACACCAGTAAAGATGCAATGTAAATGTGTATGAGTTCTTCCTCTATTCTCTGAGGCTTTCTTATTAAAAAGCAAATGCCACTGCCTAAAATACAGAGAAAAAACACAGACCCAATGATTCATAATATATTTCATAAATACTTCATGAATCCCCTCACCATACTTAAGCCAGTCTGGCAAAAAAGAAAACACTGTCACCTATTCTAGTACCCGCTTGTCAGCACATCACTGGGGAGTGGGTGTCACATGTCACTTCTGGTTTTCACTACTGCGTGGGACAGCTCAGTGCACGGAAATCAGGGGTAGGACAGAAAGAAGAACAGAAGGAAAAGTGAAGGGGAGGTGGAAAGGGGAGTAAAGAGAGGGAGGAGGGGGGAGGAGGAGGAAGATGGTTTTATCATATCATCGCGCCATGTCTTTATATTTTCCCCCTTATTATCTTTGGCCCCCACTCACTCCAGTCACTCAATCACACAAGCCCTGAGGACAGCGAGGGGACCTGGGAGGGCCTTCACTTCATGGCAGACTCAGCCAGACAAGCGTCTGAAAGCTATACTGATCGCTGTCAGTGTGTGTGGAAGTACGGCGACTTTGGAGGGGCCAGGAGAGATAAGCGAAAGAGGAAACGATCGCGTGGAAGGATAACGGCCAAATTTGCACACTACCAAACAAAACTTGTGCTCCAGGCATAATGCAGATACCCCAACCATACAGACAAGTGTTAATATAAAGAGACAGAGGGGGAGTAGGGGTGATCTGCTTACAAAATATAGGCTATGTGATGTCTCCAAGTCAACTACTGACAAGAACTCATCATGTTAATGACCATGAAGGGATGACGGGCTTCTCTGTCTGGGATACTAATATTTCTCCCATATTTCTTTGTGATAACTTTTCCCTTTTACTACGTGTAACTGTAATATCAGGTTCAGTAAAAATAAGGGTAACACCAGTGTAAAGACTTGCTGCTTTTTCAGCATGGTTTTAGTCCCTTCTCTAAAATTCCTCTAAATCAGTGCAAACATACTTTAAATTGTTAACTTGAAAATGCCCTACTATAGTAGCAGTGGAAAATAAGGTTGAAGGGTGTTGTAGAGCCCCCATTTAATGCTTAACTAATATCACACCTGGCTGACACCACTCTTATGCTGTTCAAGTCATGGCATGACCACCCATACTTAAAGGGGCATTTTCAGCTTCAAAGACAGACCCATCGTTCTTCAATAAAACTGCCATTCAGAATAAAATGATTACTATAATTACTTAATAATGATTATTCACTCTAATTGATTCCATGTCAGAAAATAAGCTATGTCAGTACAACAAAAACAACATTTCAGTGCAGCCGGTTAGAAATCAGTGTCTCCTATAATTTAAACATGAATGATTGTAAAACATTATCCATACATTTTAATTATAAAAAGTAACAAAAAAAAACCAACAAACTATAGCACGTGATATTTTGTTTTTTTTTCCTCTAGCATTTTTTCTCCGACAAACAAATAAGAACATGGCACTTCTGGACAACAAATTCTTTTGTCCTTCTTGTGAACTGTCCTTCAACCCAGATTTGACCCACTGCTGCCATTTAACCATCAAACCCATAAAAATGGTTTCAACATGAGTGACAAAAGGCTAATCTGCAAATGAATCCCATCTTAGAGTCCATAAAGAAGACATGGAAAAGCCTCCAACTCCAAAACATCCACAAAAGGCTTGAGGAAGACATACTATACACAACAACTTCCAAATGAAAGACACGATTCATAAGTAGAGAAGAAGATCTGTTTGTTTACATCTTAAATCTGCACTCAGAGGATATATAGGGGAAAAATCCCTGTCAACTGAGGGAGTCTTTTTATTACTTTTTATGAGTGATTAGACTTTGGTGTCGTTGATGGGTTGTTAAGCAACGAACCATGAAAAGTGTCAATCTGCCTTTACTCCTCTGTTTTTAATAAGACCAAGTAAGCCAAGGCAACCTAAGGCGATTTAAAGTGTCTAACATCCAACTAATGTTGGTCTGTCATGTTGTTGCTTGCGGGAGTCACCATAATGAGGACAAGGGGCAAACAACAAGAACCCTTCAAGATGGATTACACGCAAGGCAAATTTATAATCACTACTAGTGTGGTTAATGTGGGAAGTACAATGGTCCTAAAATCTCCCATCAAAACCTAAATTGCAACATAATTATCAGCATCTGTTTTTAAAAGAAATGACATTAATGATGTCAGAGCTCCTTAAGGCAGATACATAATTTTATGATATATGACTTTGCAAACACTCATTTTTCTTTTAAGGTTGCAAATTTTGCCGGACATAATGAGTTTATGACCACCATCAGCTTAAGTTGGACAGTCCCTGCAACCTTGAATTGACCATGACCACTAATTAAAAAATTCAACATGAACATTCATACAGTAACTCGGTCAAGAGCACCTTCATCTGCCTCTATTTAGCTTGGTTACATTTGGGGAATGCTCTCAAAATACATAACAAGATATTAAATATATACATAAGTATTTGGACAGTGACACAATTTTTGTAATTTTGCCTCCGTACACTACGACAATGGATTTGAAACGAAACCATCAATATGTGATTGAAGTGTAGACTTTCAGCTTTAATTCTCAGGATTTAACAAAAATATCGCAGGAATTACAGCTATTTTTATACATAGTCCCTCATTTCAGAGTCAAAAGTAATTGGACAAATGACTGAAAATCAGTTTCATGGCCAGGTGTGGCCTGTTCCCTCATTATTTAGAGTTGATTCCAAGTTTTGAATTTGAATTTCATAGCTGTTCATGGGAACACTGAATGAAGGAGGCCATCATTAGGCTGAAAAAAGGCTGAAAATTTATCGTAGTCTAAAATCAAGAGATGCCTTCATGAACGTAAATACAGAGGTTTAACAACAAGGTGCAAACCACTGGTGGCCAGGTTAGACTTTGCCAGAAATTATCTAAAAAAGCCTGCCCAGTTCCGTAACAAGATTCTTTAGAAAGATGAAACCAAGATTAACTTGTACCAGAATGATGGTAAGAGAAGAGCATGGCGAAGGACAGGAACAGCTCATGATCCAAAGTATACCACATCATCTGTCAAACATAGTGGAGCCAGTGTTATGGCATCGGCATGTATGGCTGCCACTGGTTCACTGGTGTTTACTGATGATGTGATCGCCATGATTTCTGACGGCCAAGTCAGTCACCTGAGCTCAACCCAACGGAGGATGCTTTTCACTTACTGAAGACCAAACTGAAGGCAGAAAGACCAACAAACAAGCAGCAACAGAAGGCTGCTGCAGTAAAGGCCTGGCAGAGCATCTCAAGCGAGGAAACTCAGCATTTGGTGATGTCCATGGGTTCCAGACTTAAGGCAGTCATCTACTGCAAAGGATTTTCATCCAAGTATTAAAAATAATTATATTTAAAAAAATAATTACCATATTTATCTATGGTGGTCTGCCCAATTACTTCGAGCCTATTAAAATGAAGGGACTATGGCTAAAAATGGCTGTAATTCCTAAATGGTTAATGTAATATTTTTGTTAAACCCCGTGAATTAAAGATGAAAGTCTACAGTTCAATCACATCTTGATGACTTCGTTCAAATCCATTATGGTAGTGTACAGAGGCAAAATTACGATATGTAATGAATACTTATGTACCTCACTGTAACAATTAAAACATTGAACTTTAACCTAGAGCAGAAGGCATTCACATAGAGACAATAGCCTATACTTTATATTGCATTTCAAAAACCCTGGCATTAATTAATTGCCAGTAACGAACACATCACACATGAACCTCAGATGCAGAAGAAACAAATAGCTCTGGGTTTTGGAAAAAGAAAAAACTGGCTTGAGGTAAACTTCTTATAACATCCTTACTGGCAACTGAAAGATGTAGACTGAGCTGTTTGTGATAAAGTCAAGAGTTATTAATTGCTTCTCCTACAGCAAGTTAATTTATTCTGATAATAGAGGACCAAATAAAAATTTTAGTTTCAGTAGTCTGCCTTGGCTTCATCTGAGGAATATTCCAATTTGATACATATCCGATTTGATCATCAACAATGAGTAATCTTATTTGTATTTCCACATTTCAATTGAACAATTTTTCCGTATTCACAAGTTTTGCTTAAAAAGTCCAATGTGCCAGTACATTAAATAGAGGACTCAATGTTTGCCCTAAATGAAAGCTAAATTTCAAGTTATCTCTAGAAGGTCACTGATAACCACTTAAGAAACTGATATACCAAGAAAAATATAATTTAAAAAATGTAATCAGTAACAACAGCTTTTTCATTCCATTCACCTTGGCGTACCTGGCAACTACTGTTCAATATTTCAAGGTTGGCTTACTCTTTGGAAATGCATTAATTATCTCTCTGGGCAGACTCTAGGAGGCATTCTATCTAAAGGATTTTACTAAAGGAAAAGACAATCCAGACATGCTACTTGACCATGACTGTAACTCCAAACAATACCCCAACAGACAATCAGAAATTAGCAAGGGATAGTTCTATCCCTGTGACAGTTCGCCTCATGATTAAATATTGGAAAACACAAGTATGAACAACTATTGCAATATCCATAATGGAGGAGTAGATAGGAGTGAGTGAGCTGTTTTGAAGTTAAGTACTGTACTTGAAGTGAATCAAAATTTGACCGTTTGACATTTTTCACAATTTGTCATAAATTGCATTATGTACTGTGACAACATATTTACCAATCTCATTGAAAGACCAGGTAATTATATGTGTTTCAAAAGGTACACTGATGCGTGGTAATGAATGACATCTTCCTGGTCCTTGATGAAATAGTATACAGCATATTATGACAAATCAACAATAGTTTTCTATTCAGCAAAAATTGGGGTTGATCTAAGGAAATTAAGTCTGCTAAATTGTACCAAAAAAATTACACAGTGACTCTCCTGCTATCAATAAAACTGCCTTGACCATCACTGGCATGCATTCCCACTTAAAGACAGAAAAATGTGCAGTATTCAACAACAAAACTCGCCAGAGTTTGATATTTTATTTCTTCCAATTAACCTTGTCAAGGACCCTCGAACACAAAGCTACTTTAGCTACTGAAAAGACAACAAAAAGTGAACTCACCTCCTGAAAGACAACATAACTATTTCATTCATACTTTGTTTTGCTTCCTTAATTAACTTTCAGAGCATGGGAGCTGGGCAGAGATAAACTAAGGACAATACATAAAGTTGGAACCCAGACTACTATAAGGCACTTTGTATAAAATGGATTTTTACCACAAGGACATTTTGGTGACACTATTTTCAGTCTCTATTACACAGCATAAAGGATGAGGTCACACGTAGTAATAAGTGGAAGGTTTTATCATAGCAAGTCCACTCATACATCAGAAAGGCAAAGTAATTGGTAAATGTGCCCAATATTGTCCTTGTCATGTACCTTAAGTAGAAGAAAATTCTTAGAGCAATACCGCCATCTGCTGCAAAAAGAGATCAACAACCACACCAGCTAATGCAAGCTTGGAGGCATACTGATACTCAAAGTAAAGGTAACACACTCAGAATCATCTGTAAAATGCAATTAAGAGACATTTTCAAACAGTGCAGGTTTTAAAACAGGCATAGAAAAATATGAGGCAGATTTCAATATTGACTTATTCAAGAAATACTCAAGACAAAGTACTCAAAACTTGATGTCTACTTTAGAGTAATTACAGTGAATTTAGGGACGCGCCTTTTAGGTTTGTGACCAACATTTCTGATAAAAATTCAACTAATGTATTAAACAAGCTGGAAGGTTGGACAAAGTTATTTCAATTCTATTTTATAAATCTTACAATGATATTAGGGCTTCAACTTACGATTATTTTCATAGTTGATTCATCTGCTGATTCTTTTCTTGATTAAATCGATTGATTTGGTATACAAAGGAGTGAAAAATCCTCATCACACTCTCCTAAAGCCCAAGGAGCTGTCAGCATATTGCCCTGTTTTGGCCAAGCAACACTCCAAAATCCAAAGATGTTCTATTTACTATCACATAAGACTAAGATAAGCAGCAAATCCTCAAAAATGACAAGCTGGATCTGACAGTGTTGCTTTATGACAGCTTCAGACTGACATCTCATCGTGCCCATGTCATCACTCATCACACATTTACAATTAGCATGTTACATATATTGAGTCACATCCTCAAAAGTGGATTGTGTTTTGTGCGACACAGCAGATATCTGTGGACCCCCACCCTCTGGGAAGGACCAAACATGGCCCTTTGAAGATGGTGGCTCTGATTACCCGATAGATTTCATTAAATTAAGCTTATGTTAGGCCTCTTCTTTGCCTGATCAAAGCCATTGCTAAGAGCCATGCCATTCTACTTCCCCTGACTTGAACAAGCCTGAGTCCATCAAATAGGATTTTCATTGTCCTTTTAAAAATTTTTTCCACACTCTGACTTACACTTTTTTTATGTAACATCCCCTTTGGCTGCTACAATGCCTGTCTGTCGTGGCCCAGCACCTTTAAGACTCCCACTGTCCCCTCTATTGTCACAATGAAGCTATCAGCCAAGCCAACAAAGCTACGTCTCATATATACACCTTTGGGATGCCTGTGTGATAAGTTGTCTTCCTGGATGAAATGGCTGGGTTACAGAGGTCGACTCAGGCCCTGTCTGGAAAGGAACAATGAATGAGGTCTCAAGCTGGCACACCAATGGTAGAAAGACTTCAAACCACGGGTGAATGGGAGGATGAGAGAGCAGGTTAAGGGGGGAGACACCCGTGGGAGGCCAGTAGGGGGTGGGCTTGGGGGGGGGGATTGGGTAGCGAGGGAGTGGAAAGGCCTTGATATCCACGGAAAGCACAACAAAGCCGGAGCTTTTTACATTAAAAAGAAAGGAGATTGCCTTTTTTCCACAAGACGCCTTTCGAGCCAAGTGTCATGTCCTTCCTAGGCCTGCAGGAAGTGAGAGGCTGAGCTCGGCTATAGCATTTGGCACATCTGAGGCAAATCTGAGGGGGCTGAAGTTCTTGCCCTCTGAACACTTGCCATCAGATTTACAGGAGACCAGATATACTAGATGTCAATGTGTGAAATGGGTGATCCTAGTTTAAATGTTCACTGATCTGACCACACCACACACAGAGTCAAACTGGGGAGTCACAGTTAGAAGCAGGCCAATATTCTTTTATTCTTTATGCACTAAGACTATCCCACTGCTACCTTCTGCTTTGTATTTCAGTACTGTGGGCCTTGACACATACAACTTACTTACAACCTGTCAAGTATGCAGCAATATGGAAGCAAGAATTAAGATGCCATTGTGTTTAGTTTAATGAAATGAGTGGAGTAATGCTGACTTTTTCCAGGTTAAAAGAAACATATTTTCCCACATATGCCCCTAAGACAAGCATAAAAATGCAAGTAATGAAAATTAGCACCAATATCAGCCACAGCAGGTGTTAACTGCTTGATGATTAAGCACGGTAAGTGTGGGGAGAAGAAAAGTTAAAGATTAATCATCAGCCAATTAAATGCCCATGGTGAGGAAAGCAAACTGTCTTTGCACAGAGATCTCCTCTGTGATCTCAGTTAGCATATCTCAGTGGTGTGCTCACAGATCACTAGCACATGATATCTCCATCCACATGGGCTGTTTATGCATGTTTGCTTGTTTGTTCTGCATGTGGAATAGTGAGGGATTGAAGGGTAAATGTTACATTTCTAAATTTATTTCAATGGAGATTTGTAAAAACATACTGTGGTTAACGATAATAGATATCAAAGAAATGTTTGGGATTACGATTGGGGTCAAATATAAGCAGGTTTTACTTCAGATTATTTTTGTTTGTCAGTGGTCGATGGGAGTCTGGGCTGTAGTAGTTTGAGACACACAGCTTTATGATATGTATTTGATGTCATAATGAGTTGTATGTCATAATTCACAGCATTACTTTGCGTAATGTTTATACGAATATTCAAAATATCAAGTTAGTCATATCTTGATAATTCAATTTTTGTGTTAGTGTGATTCTCACAAGTTTCGTTTCATTTTTTCATTGTTTAACAACATTTTAAGCTTGCAATTCTGACTATAATGTCTTTACTTTATGATCAGTTCTCAGTAATTATCATTATTTCCTGAAATCCTTTCCTTCGAGAATTAGCTGCGCAACAATATATGCTCTATTGAGGCAGAGGGTAAATATTGCACCTATCCCAGGTCAGCCTTTTGTGAATTTATTTTAAAGTTCCTAAACGTCCAATTCAGTATTTATTTGTCCAACCCAATCTGAGGTCGAGGATTTATTTCACAACACATTTGGTTTGTGGAAGGACTCCTCTGCTCTTGAGCTCAAGGTCAGCAGCATTCACACTACGGGTTTATTATCATGTTAGCACCAGCACAACAAAACTGATAACAGAAACAATAGCAGACAAGAGAAAAAAGTAAAGATATCATTAAAGATACATATTTTTTTGCAAGGTAAAGCTCTAAATACAAACAATGTTATTTTTGTAAACATTTTGCAATATAATGATTAAAAAAAAAAAAAAAAAAGGCAGGAAGACAGAAGTAAGCATCTGATTCATTTGCACCAGATAACTGCTTATTTCTATATTACTGATTAAGTGAAGTACCTTGAGCAATACTGGAAGCCAACATTGTGGACTAAAAGTAAGTGACCCAAAAGACTTTGCTTTGCATTAAGCTTTGATAGAGGCAGGAGATTAAGTCAACAAGTCGTACAGTGTTTTATGAATTACTAAACAAGGCCGGATTCTGCAGCAACAACACAAACACAAACAACCTGTTCTCGATAGGCATCACTCGCAAGGTCAAATACAAACGGTGAATTAACCTCGGTGCATGCACCAGGTCTATTTGTGTGTGTAAGGGTGTGCGGCCCTGTTCATACCTGGCATTAACACGCATCTTTGGTGATCCGATCACAAGTGGACAACTCTAATTACAGGTGTGAACACACCCAAAATGCAGGTCATCCAAGATGAAGACGCACTGAGATCTGATTGCTCAGACCACATTCGGAGGTGGTCTGGGCCACATATGGCCCCATTCTTTTAGAACTGTGTACGTGAATGTAGCTTGGGCCACATCGAAGGATCGCCTCCTCAACTGTCATTCTCTGCTTAAGCAGATGTATGCCGCAGCTTAAAAACAATGCATTTCTTCTTTGCAAATGGAACTGATCTAAATGTTTATCTGCATATAGAGCAGGGAGGTGAGATCCAATCGCAAGCGGTCACTCGAGACGCATGTGGAGATGCATTCTAATGCCAGGTGTGAACTGACATACTTAAAGCTGTCCATTTGTGATTGGATCACCCAAGATGCATGTTAATGTCAGGTGTGAACAGGGCCTGTGTGAGGAAGAGAGCGTTTGGTTGAGAGTCCAAACACCGGATGTGTGTATAGACAAGTGACAACTTTTAACTATGTATGCAAATAGATATACAGTATGTTATTTTATATAGATGTACATTTTGGAAGTCATACTTTATAAGATGATCTGCTAAATGTCAGTGTTGTACATTGTAACTGTAACAATTCAATGATAATTAACAAAGATTTTACGAAGTGTTTAAGTACTTACAAAGTCCTTCTCGAGCTTCTCCATTTCCTGCTTGTAGCTCTTCAGTCTGCTGTTGTACATGGCTCGACTCTGGATGGGAATCTCCCGCACCTCCAGGTCCATCTGCTCCAGCTAAAACCCGCAGTTAATCCAGTTAATTTAACAAACATTTCAAATATTTTTAGTAGTGAACACTTTAAGATCAATTTCATCACTAGAAAATAATTTCGAATATAAAACATTACAAAACTGACAAGTTTAGAGTTTATTCTGATCCAAATTTTCATCATAATGTGAAAGAACAAACCTGGTGAAATTTGTACTTTATAATCATTTTCATGGCAATCTTGAACAGATTTTTTTTTTTTAAATCTAGGCCTAATGATTATATTTCTATTACCATCCACACATCTCTATAAATGTTGTATTGCTAAGTCTCACAAAAAAGGTTACCATCTATGAAATAAAAGGTGTTCAAGATAGAAATTGTGACAACTCTGAAAACATTAAACTTTCTGAAATGAGTTACTTCAGCGGCATTAACTTCAATATAGTCCAATGATGACTGTAAAAAGAAAATTCCTCCTGCTCATGTCACTCAGCTGTGGAAAAAGTTGCAACATAGGAAGGCTGTTCTGTAAATAAATACACAATCAAATAAGAGGGCCTGTTCATAGCAGCGACATGCACAGGCCCAACAATGTCACAGTGAATGAACTAAAAGTACATTTGATGCGTGGCTAGACAGGTCTCTCTTTGGCAGATTTGGAGGAGACTAATCACTGTGACATAACAAGACAACTGCAACAACAATTTGTCTCTGTCAGGTGACTTTGCTCATTTTTAAACAGCAACATGAAGACTCCCACCTCAAGATAATGGCTTGAAATGTGTCACAGGGGTGTCACTTAAAAGCAGATTACGGAAAAGCAATCATGTGAGGAGGAAGCCTCCATTCCGCCATGTGAAGTGTGTGTGTGTGTGTGTGTGTGTGTGTGTGTGTGTGTGTGTGTGTATCTGTATGTCATGTCACCACCAGGATAATACAGGTGCTGCTGTCTGGTGCCAGTGAAAATTGTCCCCTCCCTCTTTCCACAAATTCATTATTTAGGAAATGGGAAGAGGAGAAAATTACTGATCAAAGACATACCAACTCTCTGACTTCTTCAAGCTGTTTGTCAACATTTAGAACCAGCTGTGTCTTCTCCTCTGAAAGGGAAAAAAACAGCAACATATTGATCAGCCGACAGAGGAACAGCACTTCATGACAACAACCTAACTCCCCCACAACAGGGGAAGAGACGGGGGGAGAGAGAAAGAACGAGACTGGGAGAAAACAACACACGAGGACACATTTGAAGATATATTTACACATTCTCTCCACACGACGAGCCAACATTTGATGTCTCTTAGTTATTGGCGTATATGAGGCCTTTGTTGGTTTCTGTTGAGGAACAGTGAGACACCTCGTGCCAACTCAAAGGGAAGGGAGGTGTCAGCTTTGCTCACTTGCCAGAATTATGAGTCCCACTCAAAGATGACGCACCGTTCTGCACCTCACCCCGTGGCTGCTCTTCCACATTACCCACTGAAACTCATTAGGACTGGCGAGAGTTCCAAAGAAGCATGTAAACTACAGTACATCCCATTGTTATTTAAGGCAGCAACATCACCCCTTAATATCTGTACATACAAGAACTGGTCTTTGTTCTGAAATTAGCTCTTTGCCATGAGAGTAAACGACATGCAATGCGGTGGTTTGGTTTGGTTGTTGAACAATCAAGCATCATTAACCAAACATATTTTAAAAGAAGATAAAAAGGACAGAAGATTGATCAAAACTCTGAAATACATAACAAAATATGTTTTCAAATTCCTAAATGTTAGGTGTAGTCAACAATTTTTAAGTAATTGTTAAAGCTATCTGTCACCACACTGGTTAGAGACTCTCAAATGTTTGCCTGCTGTTCTCTGGATCATATTTTGTAAAGATATGTGACTGTGAGTCAGACAAAATAAAGTTATTAAGACATGAGTTTGAGCTCTGGGAACATGGTGGGCAAGTACCATTATTTTTACATTTTCAAGATGAACTGATCAAACGCAGCCATATTACAGAGATTACATTAGAGACACATAACCTTTTACTTTGTGAAATTGGTCTTAAGTTGTTAATATTCAAAATCCACTCAACAAAGAATGCGATATTGCAATGATGGATAGGCCTTTTTCACAGAAGACGTTCACAAAAAAAGCACAGGTGTTACAAATAACAGTAACGATGGCTCAGTAAGCCATGACAGTTGGTGCGTCCCAAATTCATACTATAGAATAATTCAAAACTGTATATAGTTTATACTAATCAAGACATACTTTACCTTTTTTCTAAGAGGAAATGATCCAGTTAGTGTAACAAAACATGTCCAATCAAACCACGACTTTGGAATGTCACTTCTGATTAACCCTCATGAAAGAGTGTCTCTCTTAAGATTTAATACTTTTAACTCTTTCCAGCTGTGAGCAGCTCTTCCATTTCCTATGTTCAACCACTGTGGGAATATACTGTCCATCAGCAGCACACTCAAAAACCTACATTGTACTCAGGAGTATATGGGTATCAGTCACAGACCAAGGTTGGACTAGTCACTCCTACAAATCACCACAACTTAAATTACATTAAAAACAGAAATCATCCTTATGCATGAATAGTAAAAATGCTCTAAGCCCTCTTTTAGCAAGTGTTAAAACAAACAAAACAAACAAACAAAACATTTTTTTACGCATACCTGAAACTAAAAATCTTAGAACACAATATATGCCAGGAAGGGCCTACTGCAATTTCAGCAGGTAGCACTGGTCAGAAGAAAAAGAATTTGAAGAAAGCAGTTAATGTCTTTGAACAGACAGCCAATCTTAGGAAATCAGTTTTGGCATTTTTTTGGAATATCGGCATGTCAGTATTCCTCAATATAGGCAGAAAATAGGCGATCCATGGCGGAGGAATCTTATATTTTCTCTCTCAAAAGCAAAGTCATTCAGAAAATCTTAAAAGTGATCAATTCAAATATTTCTAATTTCAATAATCAGCATTTCAGATAAATATTCTTGAAAGTAATCATTTAACCGAAAATATTTTTTATCAAATAAATCAAGTATCGTAAGCAGAACCTAACAGGTCTTTAATGTGATAAATAATTAAAAGTAATTTAAATGCAAAGTCAACAAAACTTAAAGCTCCAACGCAAATCACAAGTCTATCAGTTGTGGGACTGCAACATCATAAAAAAGCTAAGCTAAAATCTTCATTTCTCAGGCACAATGTGCCAACATTAACTTTTGCCAGAACTAAAAATTCATTTTTAAAACCCATGTCCAACTTCACAACCTACACAGTAAACAGCCAGAGGCAATTCACTGAAAGGTGCTTCCTTGCTCAACTCAGGCCCAAGCCAGAGTGCTGTGAAATATGTATGGATTTTTACCAAGACTACAGCTTGCTGACAGATGGATGAGGAGTTTTGTACACAGAAGTAAGGCAAATAACGAAGAAATGGGGCTTGGCAATTTTTTATTTTTTTTATTTTTTACTTAAAAAAATGTTCTATACTGGAGTTGCAATGATTGACAGGCAATCTCTCGCCACGAACACTCAAAGGTGAAAAAATTATATTAATGTTTCATGGAACAAGGCCTAACATTTCATTGTATTCTTATTCAAATATTCCTTGAACCTTAGGTTTTGGGGGATGGTAACAAATAAATATATAAACACACATTCATTTGACTGTTACATGAATGAAGACAGTCAAGGACAGTTTTTCCACACGCCATGGCCATTATCAGCAATTGTGCACATGTGAAATAGAGAGATACAACAACAGCAATGACAAAAGCCCTTTGTCTGGAGCTATATTAACGTATTAAATAGAGGGCTGTCAAACCACGGGCAAAATTCAGCCACTTCAGGAAGAAGAGCCAGAGGGACTTAAGAAAGGAAGAGAAGAAAAACCTTAATGAGAAGGAAGGGAATTGAAATTCAACTGTAAACTATTCTGTTGGTGGCAAAAAACACAGAACAACTACTTAAGGTTGTAATGTGTTTCCTGGCTTTGTACATATTCATATGGGCTTACTCTGACACAGTTAACAGATGGCGAGAGGAAGCAATGTGGAATTACTCTGTGGAATGGGCTGCCATGAATCTTCAAAGATGCCAATTCCAAACCAGAAATATTCAGTCAGCCGAGGCTTTGTGCGAGGCAATGCCCTTTGAAAAACCAATGAGCAAGCGTGAGCCCAGAGCAGAAGATAAATGTCCTAAGTAGGGTTCGGAAGCAGTTTTTAGCAATCAAAACTATGACTACTAGTTTACACTGGGAGCAGTAGTCCACTAGTTTTAAACAATGAAATTTTGGCCACAACCACCACTTGCACAGTGGTTCATGTGCAGAATATTGATGCTTGATATCTTACACATATCTCAAAAATATGAAGTGTATTTCTTACTGCAATATTCCAATTGAACTTTAAATTTAAAAATGCTGTTTAAAACCAGAATCCAAAACTCGCTATGAGTTTTTATTTTTACATAATTAGATCAATGCAAACTTGTTGACTATTTTACCTCCACTTCTAGCTAGGATAAGTACCCAGTGACATAGAGTTACTCACATTCGTGAGGTTATATGTGGATTGAAAGACAGTGTTTAATCTGTATAAATAAGGAAAATGACAAACACAAAGCGTCCAATGTGCAGAGCTGAATGTTGGCACAATGATGGCCGAGTGATGAAGTCTGTTTTAACAGCTCTATAAATGTAGCAAGGATAACAAGTCATATGTTTGACTTTGAGAATATATTGTCTAAAAGTAAATATATCCCATGACAGCATGCCGAATGAACAACATTAAAACCTAATCTAAAATCAAGTTGTACAATAACAGGAAAATATTTTGACAAGAAACAGACTGGGTAAAATAGCTGCATTAGCTCTACTAGACACACTCTGACTGAGGAAGGTTTTTATGTGAAGTCTGTAACGTATGTCATACGTATGTCAGCCCTCCTGAGAATTATTCTATATACCGTAAACACTGTAATCAACTGCATGACCGGAAATATTATTTTTCTTGACTGTGGCTTAAATATCAAGGTATACAGCTGGATGGACTGCAAATTATGTACGGTAAAACACAAAGGAAACATTTGTCAGCCCGAAAGCCTTTTTGCTCTGTGGCAGACTGAAGCTTGTGCCACTAGGCTCCAACTCATGAGTACAGCAGCAACACATGGACATGTGATCTATCACATCCTCTTTGCCCTATAAACAGAGAGCTGTGCCTGCCTGCTGCTTTAATTTCCTGTCATGGGTGCCTGTCAATTATATATTATCATGGATTGTTGTTACAAAGTTTTTCCCAGTGTGTACTTACTGTATGTCACAATGTGACATTAGTTAAGATTTACTTTCTTTTTTTTTTAATAAAGGGATTCTGAGTGGGACTCAATGCCTGTCATCTTGTTGTAAGTCCAAATCAGACTGATCATCCGTGCTCAGTGTCATCCCCTGTTCTCTCCCTCTTTTGATGTCTTTCTTTACTGTATAGGCACTTGGATAAAAATGTGATAAACATAAACATTAAAAAGTTGCTTCAATAAGAGGTTCCTGTCCCAGATATTGTTTACTACATTCTTGGTAACAAAGTAACACCTGTATCCATATCAAACAACCTGAGATATCTGTGAATTGTCTACACCTGGCAGCCACTAAAGAAATGATTTAAAGTGTGAACATGCTTTTTAAATTTCTGAAATGTACACCAGACCCTGGCATGTGAGTGCAGAAACTAAATCGAATTGCTTGCATGTAATCCATTTGGAGTATACAAGAATCAAGTCCTCTATTCAAAACAAATCCAACAAAACAACATTTGTGTGGAATAATGAATATTGACTTGAATGAATAGGTATTCCCATTTGAACAATGAAATGATCATTTGTCTGACATGTAATGTGAGATAATATCATTCATATTTACATCTATTTTTTTATACCCACATATTAAATTTAACAGTCACTGGGGTTGGAACCTGTTCAAAAATTTATTTGGCAGAGGGCAGTCGAACAACAAACTCATTCACACTTATGGCCACTTTATCAGAAATGTAACTAATAACATTAGAAATGGCTCTGCTCCATTTAGGTGTCCCAGTGGGCCGACATGCACAGTACCAGGGCCCTGAGACTTGCACACAACTGAAATGCAGCTATGATTGATGTCAAGTTTTTCTACAATTAAAAAGATTTCCTCCACACAATCCCTTGTTGTAAGGTGACAGCACTTACTACCCTGTGTTAGATAATGTTGTTACGGAGGTGCTGCTGTGCTGTCATGAGCATTCAAAAATTCTGTTCCCCATTAATGTCCATTCATGAAAAACCATTTTGGACTTAAATAACATTAATAACTTTTAAAAGTGACTAGAGGCTTATTTTCTCATCTTAACACTACCATTAATAGATGTAGTAACCTGAAAAAGCATAAGTATTTTAACTAGTTGTAAACATACCTTGTTATTTGCCACTAAAGTCAGTGTTTCCTATTTTCACAGTGGCTGAATCCATTAAAGACATAACAAGCAAATAAGCAAGTCAGTATTAGGTGATGTGGTTCTTTTATACACCACTATAACAACACTATAGCTGTTTAACCGCTTAGAGTGAATTTTTTTTACCAGAAAGTAATATGGTATATTTATGAGATGTCAAAACAAGTAAGCTGCACCTATTACCGTTAGCCTGCCAGCTAACTAATAGCTAGCTCCAGCTCAGCGATTCCAGCTAATAAATACAGCTTTCTTACCTCCACTTAGTTTAGGAATTCTGCCAATTTTGTTAGTTATTTCTGCTGTAACAGTTCCAAAGTCCTGCTCGTAGGCTTCAAAATCTGAAGACATGTTGTCGTTTAGGTTTAGAACAGGTGGCTTTTTGGCTGACAGTTAGCTCAGAATAATAACAACAAAGCTCGAATGGAGTCCCTTCCTTGAGTCGCAGTGTAAAATGCTCGGCGAGGACATGTACTTTGCTTTTATTTTTTCTGACACTCAAAATGGTTCAGCACACGGATAGAAAATATCGTCCACGTTTAGTTTGTTTTATTTTTTTAAGAAAACATGAAAAAATAAATGATTTCGCAGTTTTTTGACAGTTAAGAAATAAATTGCTTAAATTAAAAAGTGTCCACATGGGGTTGAGGGTAATATTTTCTGAAACACCATGAGGAAGGTTCCTCTGTGTACACAGAAGAAATTGAAGACAAACAACAAGGAAGTGGCCAGGTTAGTCATTTAAAGTGACAGCTTTTTTTCTCTATCCATAAAAACGTGCATATACGTTTACCAGTAAGTATTGATTGTATCTTTAATGTACAGTAGTACCCGTGTTTCCTTTTTGCATTATGTGGCAACAATCAAGCCATATACGTTAGTCTTGTCAAGCCTGCGAACAATCTGGCTAACTAGCTAACTGTTAGCCTTGGTGCTAAAATGAATCAATATTTTTAGCCGAAGGTATATTCACTCATTTTTGTTTTGTTTTGTTTTGTTTTTTAATGTGTTTTTACCAGAATGCTCTCACTTGTCAGCCTTGTGAATACGATGGACAGTTCTTGCGATTATATAGGATGTTGCGGTTGTTTTCTTTTTGATGCGAATTAGCTAGCTTGGGAACATAAGCTAATTACCTAAGTCGCTGTTGAGAAAATACTGTGGATTTACATCCAGTGACTCACTCGTCTAGAAAAGCTGTAATGCGCAGCAGTATCCACATTGTTGAGTTATATGTTTATCACATTTATTGTGCCTGATTTTCACTCGTTAATTTAAAAGCTTCTTATTCAAATTCGTTATTTCTGGAGGTTCCTGATCGACAATACTGCAATATGGCAGTGATGACCGAGATGTGAAATCTACAATCAGAAAAACGTCAAGAACAAAAAATTACAATGGAAACAAGAGTGGGATAAATAATCTATAAATTTTGATATTATGTTAACCCCATTTATATCAGTGAGGGCTGACTAAATAATGTAAACATCTTTCTGTACAACAATACAATTCAACAACAGAGTTGAATTAACACCTATCTAAAACACTTCCAACAAAAACTGAACATTATAATCTTCAGAAGTTATTACAGGGCTGTTTTTTTTGACTGAATTATTTTTAGGTATGTGTACTTTGTAAACTGACAACTGAGTGTATGTATACTACAACAGACAAGGTCATTGGACATCAGTCAATGTATTCATTGTGCACACATAGGAGGCTCAAGATGGTTTGTCAAAGTTTTGGATTTATTGATATTTAGAACTTAACACTACTGGTTCTAATGTTTAAAAAAAAATTCTCTCTGTCTTTGTCTTAGATGGGGAATTTGAGTTTGTCACAAGGATAGTGTGCTCCAAAGACTGGCAGGAGAGGATGCTGCTCTTTGCCAGGGCAAGGAACAATGGGACCCAGAGAGCCCCAGTGACTCATGACCAGGCCAGTTGCCGGGTACTCAGAAGACGAGAAAAAACATGTGCATCGTCCGCACCGCTGACTTTGCAAGATAGCAGAGGGAAAAAGTAACATTATTGCTTGGTCGATACATTTCAGGAGCTCAAAAGCCAAAATATTAGTTCTAACCTTGTGGCAAAAAAAATGAACTTCCTGTCAACTTTTGTGACATTTGAGAACCTCCATGAGGTTCGGAGATTGTGCCATTGGGGTCCAGTCATAGCCCTGTCTGTCATTGCTATATGCTCCACCATGGCTATTCTGGACTCAATTATCTGGTACTGGCCACTAGACACTACAGGAGGCAGCATTAACTTCATCATGCTCATAAACTGGACTGTCCTCATCCTCTACAACTACTTCAATGCTATGTTTGTTGGACCTGGGTATATCCCTCTTGGATGGAGACCAGTAAGGACAAATCCTTATTACCTTTTTCATCTGTGTTTGTTTAGATTGTGTAAAGGAAATTTTGCTAACATTTATTGCAGAATGAAGCCATTTAATCATTGGAAAGTTGATCAGACATTTTACTTTTTTGTTTATCCCAAAACAGGAGAATCCACAGGATACCCAATATCTACAGTACTGCAGAGCATGCCAAGGGTACAAGGCCCCCAGATCCCATCACTGTCGCAAGTGTAACAGGTAGCTACATTTTTTTACCAAAGTAAGAGTAGGTTTTCATTTGAGATGGACTTAAATAAAGGAGCACAGAGATGGAGCCACTGTAGCAAATCGCTGAGCTATTTCCAGCACAACAAACTAGATTTTCTGCTGCTGTGATGTGCGCACTTTCAGTACGTTATTTCTACTCATCCAGTGCTGTAAAGTGTCTGTGTGGCTTTTGAAGTGCCCACTTGAATCCTCCTAATCACACATCACATTGCAGCTGAGAAGAACTGACAAACACACAGAGCCCTAATAGGCCTGTCAAGGTAAACCAAGCCTGTAATTTTAATCTATTTTTATTCTGTTAATTTCGAATTATATAATGATCATTCACATGGACAATCAAGGACATTGTCTGTATTCTTACTTTGCAAAAAAGGTGCAGTGTGGCTTGCTGATGGACTTGTCACTCTATGTCCTCCCGAACAACCAGTCAATTCCCCCAGCACTCCTTTCCTCCTCTGCCTCCCCTCCCACAGGTGTGTGATGAAGATGGACCACCACTGCCCCTGGATCAACAACTGCTGTGGCCACCTGAACCACGCCTTCTTCACCAGCTTCCTGCTGCTCGCTCCTCTGGGCTGCTCGCACGCTGCCATCATCTTCATTATGACCATGTACACGCAACTGTATGAGAGGGTCAGTAGTCTCCTAACCCCGCTATGGCATACCTTTGATGGCCTGTTATAACCACATATTTTCTCTAGGCAAAGTTGCCTCATTTGTTTTATCCTTTTGATACTGAAGTTACCACACATGTCAAGCTGTTTTTATTTCTCCTCCCTGCAGATATCATTTGGCTGGAGCACTGTGAAGATTGACATGAGTGCTGTGCGTCAATTCCAGCCCCTCATGCCCTTCAGTTTGCCCGCCTTTGCTGCCACACTCTTTGCCTTAGGCTTGGCACTGGGCACCACTATTGCTGTTGGCATGCTTTTCTTTATACAGGTAAATTTTTCATAAGGCTTGCATTGATGATCTCAGTTTACATAAGCTGTTGGCTATGAAATGCTAACTTAGATTTGCCAGGCCAGAAAGAGCAAAGCAAAAATTGAGGGTCTGTCTTTGCGGCCCGTTTAAATATCTGAAATATTCACAGTGCATATTCAGGGGAAATCAGTGTTGCAATATTAAAGTTATTTATATAGGAAAATATAAGTTGCCTCTGCCAATGAAACGGTCTGTCCTTTTCAGATGAAAGTCATCCTTCGAAATAAGACCTCGATCGAGTCCTGGATCGAGGAAAAGGTCAGAACATCTCTTTGATTTATAGTGGCTTTGTTTTGTGGTCACATTTTGTGTTTTACTGTGATATAAGATAGGTGACTCTTTTTTTAATTCTTTGATCTAGAAACAGTAATCCATTATGTCAAATCGCTTTTTTTATTCGCACAATATTGAAGGATTTATATAAAACCATGTTTTCAACATTTCATTCTCAAAGTTCTTTAAATAAAAAAAAAAGTCCCCTTTATGACACAGGACACACAAGTTCCAGGATCTTCTGTCAGTACAATGTAGTAAGCTGACTACAGAAATCTGACACCAACCCACACACCTGATCCCACTGACACACATACACACACTTCCATTCCCCCTGTCTTTTCCACAAGGCCAAAGACAGGATACAGCACTACCAAACAGGGGAGGAGTTCATCTTCCCTTACGACCTCGGCAGCCGCTGGCTGAACTTCAAGCAAATCTTCACGTGGTCAGGGACGCCCAAGGGTGACGGCATTGAATGGCCAGTTCACCCCAAGTGTCACCAGCACACCTTAACTGTAGGTTCAGTTTTATTTGTTGGGTTTGATAATGCTCATACTACTGTTTTTGTTTTGTCACTCTTTTCGTGTACACAGTGAATTGTGTTCTAATGTTAAATGATAATAATAATAATAATAATAATAATAAAGACGAATGATAATGATAATTATCTCTAATTTGTGGAAAATGCTGTTAGTCCAGAAGGTATTATAATTAGTCCCACTCTTGATACATTTCATGTTAAACGGTGAGATCAAAGTTGCATTGTATAACAATAGTGACTTTTAATTGTGTTGTTCTTCTTTAAACAGATTGAGCAACTGAAGCAGAAAGCTGATAAACGAGTGAGAAGTGTAAGTACCTGCCAAATCCATATTGTGGCATCCATGTGGTGATGATTTAAACATAGCACTGACACATAAGAATAAGTTTTAGACAGGAATACCTAGGTTTGGCTAAATTTGAGTTTAATAAACTATACCTCCCCACAGCTTGTCATTGCAGCTCACATGTGTATTATCTTATCAATGCTGATGTACCATATCGACCAGGGTCCGGAGTTTAGATTTGTCTTCCCATTGTCCAGGAAGGAAAGTTCTATTTGCCCCTCATATATGTTATATCATAATTTCAACCACCTTCATATTTCTCTAATGTGTCTAGCTTCCATCTGATCAATGCTCAATCAATTCTCAGTGGATGTTTTCCAAAATGAAATCTTGCAGTTAAAACTGAGCTTGTAAAACATAGTCTATGCTCAAAAAACTAAACTTAATGTTCAAGTAATTTACTTGTCATTTTTATTGGTTTGCCAAACACAATCGTCTGAATCATAATTTTGCATTTATTAATGAAAAAACTAAACACATCAGCACAAAGGACCACAACGATTATTATCTTTTAACTTCAGGCATCAGTTGTCTCCACCTCACCTGACTTGAAACAGAATAATAGACAGTAGGAAGGAAGGTAAACAACCATTGTTTTCTAAAAAATTAAGAAAACAAATTGGCCTATCCTGTACAAACATCAAAACATGTTCAGAGTTCTACTGGCTGAACTTTTAATTTGAAAAAAAACCCCACTATTATACAATGCAGATTGTCAGATTTTTTAATGCATTAAGATTCGGGGACATTACTTTATAAACACACATACCGTATCTTGTCTGAATTTAGTTGTTAGAGCAGTAGAATAACCTGATATCCTCTATGCCTTGGCCAGCAGGTCCAGTACCAGGCAGTAGAGGACTATAATGGAGCTTGCTGCCCTCTGAGCAAGGGTCTCCAAACCTTTTTCAGAACCCCTTGCACTGAGGAGCCGAGGATCCCCCTCCACAAGGGGGACACCATCCTAGCCACCCGTGGCACCAAGTAAGTTCATCCACACAGAAATATAATAGTGCTTGAATTGGTTGCTTTTCTAGGAGCCTGGAATACATGCGTAAAAGACTATAATTTTATTGTTTTTGTCCGTGTGAATTCTCCTAATAAGTTTATTTCTCTTCAGATGGTGGATGTATGGAGACAAAGTTCTAAGCAAGGAGCAAATGAGAGGTAAAAATTGAAAGTGACAGGATTACAGATGATTTTGCTGTTGTTTGAATTACGTTTTTAAATTCACATTAACAGGGTCCTTTCTTTCCATTTTGGCTTTCAGTAGGAGAGCGCATAAGGGGATGGTTTCCAAGGCGATGTGTGGAGAAGTGCCATTATGACACAGCTGCCAGTGATAGCACCAGCGAAAAGAAAGTAAATTAAAATATTTCAACTGGCTTTATGTAGAGCAGGGGAGTTACAATGCACAGAAGGTTTCTGTCCATGTTCATAAACATACAGTACATCCACTGAAGATGTCATGCCTGATGCTGCAGGCTCACCATCAAGAATTTCTTACTTTGATTAAAATTTCCTCCCACATTTCGATACCAACTTGAATTTTTAAAAGGCAACATAGTTCTCTAAATCTTACCGAGCATTTTGCTGTCAGATAATGTCTTGAAAAAGGAGAACAGAGTTCATGAGAAGGACTGGTCCCGTGGGTTCAGTTTGACTCCTCTGACCTAAAGTGAAACCCAGCAAGAGTCTTAATTTCCAACAATCGCCACCAGGCTTTAATGTGACGTCATTGTGATTACATGACTTTTTACTTGAATATGTTGTGTTGACTGGTTGATGTCCTTTTTTGCTAATTATGCAATGCCTCTGCCCAGCTAACCCCAGGGCTTCGTCATGCAACTCTTTCTACAGTATGGAGATAACAGTTAATTTCTTTTTATTATTTTTGTAAAAACAAACTGTTGGCCTCAAAGTATAATTGAAAATTTAAAAAATCTGCCTTGAGTCATTTTTTTGTCTCAGTTTTTGTGATTGCTATAAATTCTCATGTTTTAATACACGATAATTACTTAATCGCTTTGGACTTAATGTAAAATAATAATTCAGTATTTGTTTATTTGTCAGTGTCTCACACAGGTCTAGGATCCTGCTAATTAGATTCATCCCAAACTAATGGGATATTGTGCCATGTTTTTTCATTTTCAGATCTGCAGTGATTGGCCATTGGATACAACCCCAGCATTTGTATATGCATATATCATACGATCCCCTATTTAGCTTTTATTAAATTTAGATAAGTTGTGTGTGGGAGAAAGTACTGTAGCAAGAACCAGGTGTAGGTATACTCAAAGTCTTTTATGATCATGTTAACCTTAAGTCTGAACTCCTTATACCCATTACATTATCTAAAGCTTTTGTGGTTTAAGTCTACTAGTGCAGATTGTCTCATATATGTATAAATCTATGATACTCTCTAAAAACAAGAACAGTACAAGAGTGTGTACTATAACTATGTAAAATTACATATATCATGGTTCAGTATGGCAGATAACTGTAGATTCACTGTGAAAGCTGCATCAAGCATTTATCTTGTTTTATCTTGTTTAAAACATAACTGCAATTTATGTCATTTTCATCTATCCAACTTAATTTATTTATATATATATATATATTTATATATATATATATATATATATATATATATATATATATATATAAACTTATCATTTAAAAAGTGAATCGTTAAGATACAACCAGATGTGCTGAGAATCAGACAATAGCATACGAGATTCTCCATAACTCACTGTACATACACCACTGGTTTACATTAAAAATTGATCCTTCACTGTCCAATGCCCTTTGCCATTATGCCATTTCAGTAGAAAATACTGTTTATCACTTTAAGGATGTACTGATACTATATCATGGGATTTTTTTTTTTTGAGATAATCACTGCTAATAGCTGCGTAGAAAATGGAGAGGAAAATCTTTTAGAATTTGGATGAGAAATTTAATATTGGTACCTGTCGGGCATCAGGCTTGTAAAGTTTTTGGGTTTGCTGTACTGCATATCCCTCACAAATCCGGATCAACAGGATTTAATACACAAGAAGGCACTACCAGGCACGTTGATGTAATATATAGTGTATGATTGGGGTTGATGTGGTCATTGCTGCTACGGGAAAATGCCGAGAGGGGCATGCCAATCAAGCACATTTTGCACACACCTCCTTTTGTATTTATTTATAATCTGCCTATACACTAAATAACGGTGCCTCACTGAGAGCGGTAGGAAATACTGTATTTAGCCGAATACAACCCCCTTCTAGTGTGTGACAGGACTACAAGTCCCACACTTCACAGCTTTTCCCCTCAACTAATCAGGATGCAGGTAAACCGTCACGTGATACTCCAGCCCAGCTCCTGGGCTAGCCACTTCCACTAGCGGGTGCTTTGCTACCGGGGCTGGAGAGGACTGGGCAAGGCAGTTCCTCGTTGACGATTGTCAGGAAAACGGTCTGTCCAGGAGTTACGCGAGGGAGAGGGGCTGCGCCTACACAGCACGATTCGTCCGTTATTCATGTCGCTTTAGATTTGCCCGATATAGGTAAGCTCATGCTAAAATGCGAAGGCGCCTGTCTGCCAGATTGTCAGTTCAGAGCGATTTACAATTGCTCTGTACGTGGGCCGCACCAAATGCTGTTTCTATCAAAAATACTGACAGCTCCGACATTGAAGGGTCATAAATAACTCCATCATCCTTGGTTCAGGATTCGTATTTTTGATCCTGCAGGATCACTTTACATGGGGTTTTTATGGCTAGCCTTTACAGGCAATGTGATGGTTCGTACGAGACAACTAGCTAGCAACGACTTAAGAGGGAGCAGATAAGTTCATCGCAGCTCTACCTGTCAACTGGTAATGCAAAAAAAAAAAATGGCATCGCTTCATATTTTATGGCTGCTAAATGTCGTGTGAACAGTTATGCTGTCGCCCTCTTGACAGCAGCTCGGTAGCAAGCAAGCGAGAAGTCACAGTGGCTCAACGCCGAACTACTTCCAGCTCAAGACCCTTGTTATAAACTGTATTATCATGCTCAAAGCATTTGTTATTTGATAGGTCGGTGACTGTAAGCGCAACCAATGGCGCGGTCAGGTTTAGGGGGCCGTCCAATCAGGTTCCTTGTGGGCGGGATGACGCGATGGCACAATGTAGCGTTGTTAAAATGTAACGAATGGGTCGCAATATCAGCAGGAGGAAACTTTTTTTTTTTTTTTTAAATAGGAGTGTCATTGTCAGAGCCAGTCAATCGTTCCGTTCTTGCTACACAACGCGTCGGGTAAACATAACAGAGGGCCCATAGACACACTGCAAGTATGTTGATAGTATTGTCTCTAATTCTTCGAACGTCAGCCAATTTAGATACTGCAGCTTATCCGTAAACTACAGTAACAATGTGTAGCGTGATAACAGCCCTGTAAGTAAAGTAATGCAAGAGTGATAAGGTCTTTAAAAAAAAAAAAAAAAAAAAATCAAAGAACTGTCAATAGACATTAAGATTTCCTTTATTGCCCAGACAGGATTAGATTTTCTGTTGCCATTGGTGGGGCAGATACCATTGAGAAACAATTTTTAATGAACAGCAATAATTAAAAGCCAAAATTGTCTTTGGCAGCAAAATATTTCCAATCCCACAATAGATAATGTAGGATTATTACAATTATATTATTTTTGTTATAACCGGATTTTCAGCATATTTGTTCGTGTTCTTAGATTCCTACTTCTCTGAAATGTGATGTAGGAGGAGACAAATGTTATTGTTTCTGTTACAATACGTTTTCCTTCTGTGTGCTTTTTTTTAGCAATGGCAAACAACCACAAGAGCCAGGAGATGACCACCACTGCTTAAGAATAATTTGTAGTTCATTTTTGCATTGTAATATGGATTTTTTTTTAACACCACAGCCAAAGCTACTGTTTTTTTTTGTTGTTGTTGTTTTTTACTTTAAATTTACTGTCCCAGTAAGGGAGATATTTCTTGCAGCCAGAAGAAACACAAATTGCATTAAACCTCATATTATACATGGTAAAACATATGCTGAAACCAAACCTATGTATCAGGTTTTAGAAAGTAAAATGTAACGGACATTTGGTCTGACTTTGTCTTTCTCTTTCATCCCCTTCAGTGTTTTCCCGTCCTCTAACAAGTAACTTCTGAGATACTGTGACAGCGGTGGATTCCCTGTGATATCAGCCAATACCATGTCCATGTTCAGCACGGGCATCCTTGTGCTGACGTCCCCTCTCCACACTCTCCCCCTGCGCATCACTCCAGTGCTCAGCTCAGCTGCTGAGCTCGTAGAGCGCACACTCTACGTCCACCTCCACCCCGGGCTGAACCTGGGAAGTGGCAGCCAGCCTCGACCGGTTTTCATTCCATCAGTTGTGGACCTGTCGACACTCATCACCCGCCTTTACAGCAGTGCAGCAGATATATGCGGGCACCTGGATATTCGGGTTTTGCTGACCAATGTTCGCGCTCAGTCAGCCGCTTGCAGCGGGACCACGATCCCAAACTGCCCCTTCCCAACTCCACAGCCTCTGTCTCACTCCCCGGAGGTGGTGCTAACAGACTTTCCTCTTCAGGACCCAGATCAGTCCCATCAGGTCACCCAGTGTCTGCAGAGGTACACCGGCCACTGCTACGTCTGCAGCCCCAGCCTGCCCTCAGTGCTGCTTCACCCACAGCTAATGAGGCTGCAGGAGAAAGAGGAAGGGCTGAAAGAGCCTGAAGAAAAGGAGAAACCTTTGGAAACGTACAGTGATGTGGTGGTAGGGGGGACGTTTGACCGGCTCCATGGTGCCCACAAGACGCTGCTCAACATTTCATGCCTGCTAGCCAATAGGAAGTTCCTTATCGGTGTGTGTGACCAAGCAATGTTGAAAAGTGAGTAGTTCATTTTCAGTATTCCTGTTTAGGAATGAGCGTTCACATAATGTCCCTGAGGCTAATGTCTCATACTTTGATGATCTGTGAAAACAACAATCAGAAAGCAGCCCCCCCCCCCCATGGCATCCTTTTCTTCCTGTCCTCAGAAAAAGTGCTAAAGGAGCTGATCGAGCCCTACACTCTGCGGGTTCAGAGACTACGGGAGTTCCTGCAAGACATTAAACCGTCACTACAGGTGGAGATTGTGCCCCTCAGCGACCCCTTTGGAGTGTCTGTGGTTGACCCCCTGCTGGAGTGTATCGTGGTCAGCGAGGAGACTAGAAAGGGAGGCATGGCTGTGAACAAGAAACGCATTGAGAATGTAAGTTATGAAATTAACTGTTTGTATTAAATAGGCCTTTGCCGTTGCCTTTGAGCTTTAAATATTAGATAATGTAAGCACTGTAGATGCAGCATTTTGGTTCTTCTTCTGCTTCGAGCCACTCCCGAAGGGACGCTCTCTATTCCTTCGGGAGTGCCTCGAAGCAGAAGAAGAAGGCTTCTAGATCGTTCTAACAACAAATGACTGGCAGCGAATACACCTTGAAACGATCAAAATTTCTGTTAACACATATTAATTAGGAATTTGCAACTATAGATTAAGTGTTTAAAAGAGGGGGGCCACACTTTTTGTCCATAATGTCATTAGGACACAATTCTTTACTTCTAACCATACTAATTCTTAGCTGCTATGTAGTGCATTTGAACTGGAAAAGTGACAAAATTACCATATTATACTATGATATACTATACTATACTATCTACAGCTGATTTCATTACGACTATTTCTGGGTTTCAAGAAACACATTTTATTGCATTAACATCATTATATAAAATTAGATATCTAAGTTTTTCCGAAGCAGAATCCTTTACCAACATATCAAGCTGTATGCCCTAGATGGCCCTTAAACATATGCTTATGTCAATGTCATGAAACCCGTTGTTCTACACAGCACATCTTACTTAATAACTATTTTTGATTTAAAGTTCTATTCTCAGAGTCACTGAGCTTTAGTTTTAGGATAGCAGGTAGTCCATTGCTTTTAAAAATCATTTTATTGTGACTTATTAAAGAAAACTTAGAGGTTTACAGTGCGAAGAAAGCATAGCATATAGGTGACTCTAGGCTGGGTATTACCACATATTTGATGTTTTGTGTTCTCCGCCTCCTCAACCAGGGCCTTCCAGCTCTTGTTCTTCATGAGATCCAGTTGCTTAAGGATGCCCACCACACTGAGACAGAGGAGGAGAAGATCAGCTCCTCTAGTCTACGCTCTCGACTCCTGGGCACTCTCCTCACCCCACCTAAAGTAGGTCCTGTTTAAAAAATGTTAATATTTTGATAAGGGATTTCAGTGCAGGATAATGGTGACTAATAGTGGTTGTATGTACAGTATAACACATTGAGGAAATCACATGAAAAGCAAAGGAGCGCTTAATTTTTTTTTTTTTTTTTAATCACCACTCTTTCTTTCCCTATCTGGATCTTATTGAAAGGGTCATGATACATGTTATGTCATATCATGCTTAACTTAAAGTGCACATCATAACATCATAATCATGCATTTTTTCATTAAAGTTTTCAAAAAGTTTTTACAGAAAGTGAATTCCTATTAAAAATACATCTGATACAACTTTATTTGATCTTATGAAAAAAAGTCAATTGAACTTCCTTTTCAAATGTTAAAGAACCTCTGCACAGCCTCTCGTCACAAAATAGTAATAGATTGTGGAGAAACAGATTACTGGAGAAAAACCCTGAACTCGGTTTGATGTTTTCTCGCAGCGTTTGAGTCGCTGTTGAATAGTGTTTTCACACAAAAAATGGCATCTGAGTATTTAGTAACGAAGGTCAAACACAGAGACCAGTCCTCGGAAACTTTAATATTTAACTATTATAATAGGAACTGTCTTCTCCAGGTAAAAAGTAACAGCTTTTTCTTTCCAGCATATGCCAAAGTACAACGTCTTTTTTTACTGTTAAGCAACATAACATCTACTTAAGGATAAGAGGCAGAATTACAGAACGGTTATTAAGAACAGTTTGTGTCGTTTGTCGGTACAAATTCAAGGTTTTGCCCTATCATCACCTCCATCCGTCGATTTACTGATAGTCTCATGTTGTGGTATTTGTTTGTACTCTACAATATGAAAATCAAAAGATTTTCAGCATTTTTTTTCTATTTCTTGCACGTTTGCGTCTCCTGTTTCTTCTGTGCCAGGACACATCCCATCTCCCTCCCCTTCCATATGTGATTGGACTGACAGGAGGCAGCGGCAGCGGAAAGAGCTCCATCGCCAGGCAGCTGGAGGCTTTGGGCGCAGTGCGGATTGACTGTGACAAGCTGGGCCATGAGGTTTACCAGATGGGCACAGCCGCCTACCGCCGAGTGATTGAAGAATTTGGGTCAGGTGAGCAAACACTTTGCCTCCGGGACATGTAACTAATAAACAGATTGGACCATGGTTAGAGATATGCTGAATATCTGTTTGTGTTACCTCAAACACAGTCGGCCTACTTTGATGAAATCTAGCTCTTCGTAATAAACTGCCCCGATTGTCCTCAGGGTTGTGCCGTAATTAGATGACTCCATATTAAATCAGACCATTTTGACAGCACTCATCTGATAACAAGGGCTGGTGCATTTGATCATTACTCAAAAATGTATTAAACGATTACACTCATCGGCTGATTAGTGGTGTCTAAGATTTGGAGCATGATGGCACACAAATGAGTCCACCATCAAAGACCGTACTCTACACCATTCAAATATTATGTAGCATAATTTTCAATGACTAGTGCAAAACTAAGTTGCACAGGTTTCATCTTGTCTAGTAAATGTTATATTGTATGAAATCTCATGAATTTTAGTGCAATAACGCGTTTGTTTGGTTTTTTTTGTTTTTGTTTTTTTCACTTTTAGATATTCTGAATGAAGACAAAACTATAAACAGACGTGCATTAGGAAGGAAAGTTTTTGGAAACCAGGTAATATGGCAAGTATGAATAATGTTTGGATATATTACCAAATTTGCAAATGACACACTACAACACGGTTTATCGACAATTTACCAAAGATGCTGTTTTTCATGCAGGAGCGGTTAAAAGCACTTACAAATATTGTGTGGCCTGAGATAGCACTTCTGGTGAAGAACACGATCAGCCAAGCCAAAGAGGAAGGTGCTGTGTGAACTGACTTTTGTTATTCTGAGTACTTTAGAACTGTATGTTGTTAAACAGGTGGGCTGTTGGGTTTAGCTACAGTGTATCCAATAAGTCTCAAAAGACCCAATCAATTTTATCTTCTAGTTAGGCTAATGTATTGATCGTATTGGCATATACACAGATAATAAAGGAACTTCATCCTTGCTTTGTATTAGAAGAGATTTCCCCAATGTTCACGTGAGCCTTTGCGCTTTGCAGGTAAACAGGTTTGCGTGGTGGATGCGGCAGTTCTCCTGGAGGCCGGCTGGACAGACATGGTCCACGAGGTCTGGGTCACCATCATCCCAGAGGAGGAGGTAATATGTTTGGGATGGGACACAGGAGTCCACATCGGCCTGAGTGACTGTGAGGAAAATGTGTATTGGTGTAACGGGGGCGACTTCTTCACATATCCCGTCACGGAATGTCGAAGGGTATTTACTCTAAACTGGGTTGCAGAACCTTGACATGAGGCAGTTGAGCAACAATGGGTTTCTAAACCAGCATTCCTCGCTGAAAGCCGGATGCAGCAAAGTAACAAAATTGTTTGTTTCCAACCAGTGGTAAGAGCGCCTCTCAGTGCATTAGTGTGTCGAGTATGCGGTGAAGAAAAGTAATGGATAAAAGAGTCATACATTTTTAAAGAACTCTCAGTGCTGTTTTCCACTGGATTTTCTCTGTAAGTGTATTACAGAAGTCTGATGGCGTAAGTTTGGTTGGTAGAAAAATCTGACAACATTTCTGGTGGTATAGGAGTGTGTGGAAATCACCATGCATTACTGTCTACTACACACACACACACACACACACACACACACACACACACACACACACACACACACACACACACACACACACACACACAACCACTGGGGGGCGCCAGTGTTGGAAAATTCAACACAAGTGTCTTTTAGAAAATGCAGACCAGAAATTGCTTGTTAGCTCAACCAACCTGCCTCCCCTTGTTTCCTCTCGTCTCTCAGGCGGTGCTAAGGATAACGGAGCGAGACGGCGTGAGCACAGAAGATGCCCTGCGCAGGCTGCAGAGCCAGTGGTCGAACACCAAACAAGTAGAGCACGCCAACGTTGTGCTCAGCACGCTGTGGGAACCAGAGGTCACTCGGAAACAGGTCAGACACACATCCCCCTATCAGTATAGGGTCCACATATCTGCGTAACATTAAATAATTTGATTCTATAAAGTAAGAAAAGAGTATTTTGTATAATTTTTCCATTGTGTTTTATTTCAAAGGTACTGAAAGCTTGGAATCTTCTTCAGAAGAGAATCCAACAGAGGCAAGAGGGACAGTAGGAACATGTGCGGGTCCCATCCAGGCAAGCATCTGTCAGGCTCTGGGACATGTGCTCAAAAACAACTGATCCACATAAGGAAATGCTGCCTTAGAAGGAAGTGAGAATGGCCACCGTGCCTTTGCGGCAAGCCCAAACTGCTCCCTCACGTCTTTAACCAAGACTCAGTGCCTGATTGACTTTCCACAGGTTTTTAAACTCTAGTTTTATTTTAAAGATGCTTAGTTGAAAGATGGATGGAGGAGGAAAAGGAGAACTGATCCCCGAAAGCAGAATAATATAGTGCTATTTGGGACTAATAAAGTGTCATGTTATCCTAAGAACTGTAGGTCTGTTTTCATCCGAAGTTCGTTTTTCATAAATGGCATGCCTTTAAATTGATACTGTTGTTTAAACGAGTCCCAACATTCATCTGTCCTAAATAATTCAAGACCAAATTTTCCTGCCAATCCAATATTTTAGTCACCTTGTCAGCTGACGACACTATAGAAGTTCTGTCCGATTTTCATGGCTTCTAAGTATAATTACTACAAATGTAGCTTAGAAAAGCAACTAACGGTAAGGGAAGGGTAGAATTAAATGACGTGTTTATCTTTGTGGTTTCAAACTTTGGAGGTTATTAACAGATTCATTATTAGAATCTAATGAGAAATTATAAATTCCCAAACAAAGTACATTATATTGTAGAAATACGTGCAATAGATTGATATTATTACAAAATATCTTAGTGATGCTGTCACATTGAATGCAGGTAAATAAATATACTGGGCACTGAGAAAGATCATGAAACTTAGAGGATCAATACATTGACAGTGAAAGGAAAGCGCCTAAAATACACAAGCTCGATTTAGGTAAATCGAGCCCAATACTGTAGCAAGTTTTTGAAGGTGGCCAGTAGACAGAATGGATGACTCCTTAAATGGGCATTGAAATGAAAACATTCATGTATAAATGGAATCTGCTGAAAATTTGATAAATGGCAAATTGGCTTTTTGATAAAAAGCCAAGAACTGCCGCAGAGTAAATCCTAAAGTCCTGGTGTCTTTGGTTTATGGTAAATTTAATGTCATATCCCACAATGAAATTTAAATCAGTGTTGACATAAGAATAAAATACTTTTTTTTTGTCGTACCTTCAATATTAAAGGCTTGTCCAATGAATTACAATTGTCAATTACACTTGAAGTTTCTGTAATTTCATTGTCTTGCATGTAACCTGCAAACTCAGTGGAATGCTTTATAAATTGGCTCAGAACAATAAATGAAATGTTTTGAACCTGTGACTGAACCTATGAGCTTTTTGTAATTCATTTTAAGGCATGGGGTTTTAATGAATCTAACGATCTGTTTCCATATGTGATGTTGAAGTTTATTAGCAACCTTGTGTGTTCTTTTGTAAAATAATCCAAAATAGCATGGACTGTTTTATGACAGTCTTTAGGTTGAGTGTGGAAAAAAAAAAAAAAGTTATCTTTTCAATAATTATTTCAAAATATTAATTTTCACCCAAGTACTTTTAATTTTAATGCGTTTAAATCATCTGCAATTGAATCATTTTTAAACGTGCACAATTTTCATGTGACTCGCCTTGTGAACATTGCTGAGCTCAGCCCCAGTGGCAAAAGACCTTATTTCAGTTAAAAAAAACAAAACAAAAACGTTGTGCACTGGAAGCTGAACATCTTAAACACACACCGAAGAAAACAGACTCAGTAAGTGCACTAGTAACTGGAGACGTGAAACTGGTGACTCTGGGTACATGTGTCCAAATCTCCTTCTCTCCTTTGATCGTTGAATGCAGCTATTTGTGTGACAGTGGCACCTTGACCAACCATCTACTGAAATGTCACTTCAAGGTTGAAGCTTTGTCAAACCATTCAGAGGACTCCACTTCTCAAGAATCCCCTCCGAAACGACGGAAACCTTAAGTCATGGAGGTGCGTCCCCTGGTTCTCTTCTCGGGTCACATCTCCACTTTCAGTTTGGCGGAGCACATTGCTCTCCCCAGCTCGTTGCTTGCCCTGCACACATAAACCCCAGAGTCAGAAGGTTTCAAATCAGCTAGGACCAGAGAACAGAACCCGTCTTCGTGGTGCTCCGTGGTCACTCTTCTCGATTCCGACAACGGCTTGTCATTCTGAAGCCACTTCACCTCCGGCTGTGGGTAACCTTGGAATGATGCAAAAGAGACATTACTTCAGAATCAAGAACATAAAATAGGCCACTGGGCATTAAATAATCAAATATATCGACATCAAATGTCTGAATTGGTTGTATTAAAGATAACTGGTCTCAATACAAAAAACTAAGTGTTAAATATCCCCGAAGCCTATCGAATGTTTATAATAAAGGGCAACTGGCTTTAACTGTTGCTTTTCTGTTCAAGCTAACCTCCGTAGAATTGATTGGAGCTGTAGAGCCAGGTGATAATTATCTATGGGTTCACGCCTACACAAAACCTCTTAAATACACAGAGTAACTTGATTCGCTTTAAGTTTAACCAGTTTTTTTTTTTTTTTTTTTTTTTTGGCTTTGGCCCTTGTAGAATTTGGCAGGGTATTATTTAATGAAGGGCATTACAGTTCTTCCGCTCTACCATTGACAAGGCACGTTAGCTGAGCAGTTGCTCCTTTAGGAAGGGTGGTGTCCTTCAGGACCTCCCGGAAGCAAGGTTCACTCTGAAGCTGCTTGTCCAGCGACTGGATGGCCACCGCCGCCTCTCGGCTCCAGCCCGGCTCTGGATGAGAGGGAGGAGGATGATGAATAAAATGGAAACAAGGCTTTACTGAACACAAAAGGGTAAACTTGAAGTGACAATCTGAAACTGTGAGTCATCTGCCATATGTATGTAGCTCCAGGACGTAGGAGGGCATTGTGTGTGTGTGTGTGTGTGTTTTTATCGGTCTTACCCTCTGAGGAGCTGCCAGGAGAGTCTGGCCTGTTGGAGAGGTTAGCCATCCGCTGTAGGGCCAAAACAGCCTTGCCGGTTTTCTAGAAGTTTAAAGGACAAATAGCACTGGATGACAAACGACATTTATATCCAAGCTTAAGGCCTGTATAACACAGTGGATTTAAAAAGGTCATCATAGGGAGGCACTGGTAAGAAAACTGTCATCTGTCCAATGCTGGGCTAAAACCACCGTAGCCATTTTTCCATTGCGTTACCTTCCACTTGCGCTTGGCCAGAAAGCGTCTCATCTTCTCCTTTTTGAGGGACTTGGTTGGTCTGCGGGTCAGTGGGGTAAAAGAGGCCATCCAGGGGTGGAAGAGGGCCTCGGTACATGACAACCTGCATCTATAGTGCAAGTGGAAAGAGGGAGAAGCAAAGGCTGTCAAATGCTGAAAGCAGTCTCCTGGGCTGCCTTTCTTGAAGCCGTGGATTATCTGCTGCATAAATAAGACGACGGCTCCCTAACTCATATTCAGAGCCTACTAAACGGTTCGGTACCATGCATATCTTCTGCAAATGGTAGGAAATGTCGTTGCTGATTATGTGACATTATCAACTGAAGAAAAACCAAAGCACTTTCATTCATTTTCCTTACTCTTGCAGCTGTTTCTGATCAGTACTGAGCTCGAAAAACCATCTCACAAAGAGGCAGTTCAAATCCAAGCACTCTCTGGACACCACCTGTACTTATCAGACAGGTAACCACTGCTACAAGTTCTATATGTTATAAGGAAAACAGACCGACCTCCGGTCTTTCTTCAGCAGGGAGCTGATAAAGTCTTTAGCTTCGTCAGAGATGTCCTCAAAACTTTCCTGGTCAAACTCGTAGCGGGCAGCAGTCACAAGACCTAAAGTCTCAGCATCGCTGTTCCCCTGGAAGGGAGATTCTCCACTGAGCCTAGGACAAAAAGCAATCATATACAAAAGGATCAAAAAAAAAAAAAAAGCTTTCTGGGATTCCCTGCAGAGATGACCCCCTCATTTATATTATCTGTGCCCGATAACAACGGAAATATTGTTCTATTTCAACATCTACTTGGGGGATAAATGCAATGGTTTGACTTAAACATTGTCTTTATATCATGCTGCTGCTGAGTTTGGTTGAAACCAAACCATGCACACTAAAAGAACTGTGGCACTAAAGTTGTTACGGGGAGGGGGGGGACTGTGGAGATACCGAGGCATCACCAGGAGATGGCGCCAAAACTGCATTTGTAGAGTTATTTGAGAAAGGGTTGAGTAGATTTTTAATATTAATTAAATTGGTATCAATGTAGGAATTCAAGTTGGTAATATATTCCTGTTACTTTACCTACTTTGATATGACTTTGCCACAGTCAACAGATTAAGGTAAAAGGATAAATAAAGTACAAATATATAGGTTTGCATGCTAATACGTTTTTTTCTGCCTCACGTTTTATGAAGACATGAAATCACAAAATAGTGAGCAGGTTACTGTGGGTCTACCTGTAACCACTACTACCAATGTTTAACTTACAAGATGAAGCAGATGACTCCTATGCTCCACATGTCCGTCTCCAGGCCCACGGGCTCATAGTTGATCACCTCAGGGGCCACGAACTCGGGTGTACCATGCATCACCATTAGATGTTTACCATCCTCTGAGGAACGGGACAAGAGTAGGAAACACAGTCGGATATTCAAAATGTCCCCCTGAATGTTTTGTTTTCGCTTTTTTGTGTTGGCCTGTTTCCAGATGGAAATAGAGGTCGTCTCTAAGTAGACCAAGCAGACTAGAGCTTCTGCGTCTAGACTGAATTTTTTGCCTGAATTGGCTTCAGCTCAATACATGCAGTAAAACGTGTGAAGTAACAGTGATATAGTTGCCTATTTAAGGAGTTTTCATGATGATGATGTAAAGGCAGTCTGTAGACATCTAGGAATTTGGAGAAAACTCCTTGGTATTATCTTCGGTTATTTTTGGCATGTATTAAAATGATTGATTGTGTGTTGACCTTGTGGTGTTGTCAGGATAAAATTATGTTAAATTCAAACAGAGGTTGGCAAAATACAAAATTATATTTTTGTCCATTAAAATTGAAGCAATGTTTTTTTGCGGCCAAGATTCTTTATGTAATTATATAAACCATGGCGGGACACATTTCATTCTTCAAGCTGAATGCACTGGGCAGCATAAAGCTGATTGCAGCAGGTTTCGCTGCAAAAAGAAAAAGAAAAAAAAAAAAAAACTGTTGCTGACTCTTGTTTGTATTCAAACAGGCCTTATAAGGATCTTTAGCTTTTCTTGTATTTTATCCTTTAAAAAGAAAACACACAAGATATGTAGTTTGTTTGAATACACATATGGTGAGTTATTCGCTGTCCCCAGGGAGCAACCCCAAATCTTAAAAAATAATGCAAAATGAAAATCTGCTGTTTTCCAGAGAACTACCTTCTTATAATAGTCCTATTGGTTTAGTGAATTCTGCTTCATATTTACCATATAAGGACATGAGATCCCACTGAGTTAAGTACGAGCCTTTTCCCACTAGTCCATCAAACTCACCCAGTTTACTAGCCAAGCCAAAGTCAATGATCTTGATCTTTGTACCAGTGGTGTCCACACAGACGATGTTCTCTGGCTTGAGGTCAAGGTGGACAATGTTCTGCCTGTGAACGTACTGCATGCCCTCCAGGATCTGCTGCATGTAGCGGGCGCTGGTGGGCTCCGTATGCTCAAAGTTGTCGTCCACGATGCGCTCAAAGAGCTCTCCACCTGCAATACTGGGCAGAGGGACAACACCATTCAGGTACAGGGGGGTCAAAAGTACCCTCCACTACTGTACTTTTGTTACTCTTATGTTAATCAGTACTCATAAAAATTGTAACAATCAAGTTTTTCCAATTGAAAATGTGTTATCTTATTGCTGTCACTTTGTCACTTTATCTGCCACTAATTGTTCTGAACTGAAAACATAGTCCATAAACCAAATGTAATCAAGTTAATTTGAAAAGAGATGCAGTAAATCTCCTTTAAACAATCTTGTATCACTCTTAACAAAAAAAAAAAAAAAAAAAACAAACAAACTCACCTGGTATCCACCTAAAAACACCATGGCAACCACTAGTTCCTCCACGTAACATCAGTAAAAATGTGAAACCAGTGCTTCCCCACACTACCTGCTTTGCCTTTAGTAGAAAATACTGTGCTTGCTTGTGTCTGTCTCCCAAATTTTAGTAGAAAACCCACATCAATGTCAGTTCTGACTCCTCAGCTACTTACTACTCCATGACCATGACCAACTCTGAGCATGTGTCGTAGGCAGCCAGACACTGGACTAGTTTTGGGTGGTGGAGACAGTTCATAAGTTCAATTTCCTTGCGGGCCGCCATCTTTTCCTTGGAGGTCCGGGCTCGGTAGAACTTCCCCGCAAACATCTGGTCAGTCTCTTTGTGGGACAACCGGAACACCTCGCCAAACTTCCCACTGGATTTTTTTTTTTTTTTTTTAAATCCAAAGCAAATAAGGGACGTTACAAATTCACAGAAGTGTTTGACAGTCAGTTTTCAATCTGAACTACATTGTCAGTCTCATCCAACTGGTTTCAAAGTTGAAGTATGTTTAAAAAATGTTTGCTTACACTCCCAGCTTCTCATGAACATTGTAGTGGTCCTTGACCTTGTACTTTGTGTCAATGGTCACTTCGACGTACGTCTCAGGCTCTACCTTCTTTTCCTCTTGAGACACAAAATCAAAAGAGAAGACAAATCAGCACATTTCTCATGACAGATATCACAAAATAAATCCAAAAAATAAAACGGCATTTTATCTCCAATCCTCATTTCAAACATTTCACAAATTCAGCATATCACGCACTCGCCGTCGCCATCTCGACACAGGCAGACTCCTGGCTTGGTTCGCTGACTCCTGCTGAGTTGTAGGCCCTGACACGGAAGCTGTACTGCCCCAGAGGCTCCAGGCCTGAGCGGACGTGGTAGGATGTGTTTTTGCAACGGCTTGATACTGCGGTCCAGCTCCCAGGCTTGTCCAGGGCGTCTTGTCTGACCTCCACAATGTAACCCAACACAGCTGTGCCTCCGTCGTAGCTGGGGCCAGTCCAGGACAGGACCAGGGACCGGGTGGAGAGCTTGGAAACAACAGGTTGAGATGCGGGTGGATGAGGTCGGTCTGCGGTGAAATTCAAGAATAAAATACTTTTAATTCCTACACCGAGACACAAGACAACAGGTGCACCCGAGACAGTAACAGGTATCATTTAAAGTTTGTTTTACTGCTAGTTATCATATATTAGCTTTTGGGGTAGCTAATATCCAATACAGACATGATTTTTGAATATTTACATTATTGCTTCCAGTCTTTCTCCTCTTCAGTGTTTTTTTTTTTTTGTCAGATCATTTTACATCTGTGTATCAAGCAATATCAATAAGCCACTCTTTTCTTACTGTCCAGTGCCTGAGCATGCATTTAGGGGAACAATAAAAACTAGTGCTGCATCATCTCAAATCACTGAGAGCACCGAATATCTAACGTAAGGACAGAACTGTAGACAAAAGTCGAGTCTCACCTATGACGCTCAGGTAGACCGTATGCTGGGCAGAGCCTTGTCGGTTTCGCACTATGACAGCGTAAGAGCCTGTGTCGTCTGGACAGGCCTGTGAGATCTCAACACTGCTTTGGGTCTCAGTGCTCCTGACAGACAACCTTGGCCCTCCCACTACCACCTGAAGAGGGAGGAAAAATTCAAAGACAAAGGGTTTCAAAGCCAGAATAGAAACGAATCAATCCAAATTAACAACACCGGGGCTGTGACATTCTTACTTTGTCTCTGTTATAAATCCAGCAGCAGGCCACAGGGGTTGAGCTGCTCCTGAACTCACAGTGTAGCCGGGCCTGCTTTCCTACCCGAGCCTCCACCTGCTCGGGTGGGTTAAGAAACTCCACAGGAGGTCCTGAGGAGAGGCAGAGCTTGTTTGATTTCTACAGTTAATCTTGAGAAAAGTGCTGGAAAATGCAATAAACTTTTACTTAATTCAGTGTCTAAACTTGATGTGTTTTCCTCTATTCACCTTTGCTAGTGGAGACTTTTGTTTGAAGGTTGATGTCTCTGATATCAGTGGAGTAGGTGGGTTTAGAGGTCTGTGCTATGATAGGGGGATTTAAGAAGTATCTAGCCAATCATGTCATATTTGCAGTCATGTTTGGTTGCAGGAGCAAATACTGCCATCAACAGACTGCCAGTGAAGTGTACTTGAATGGGCAGGTAGTTTGCCGTAACCAAAACTGTTTGTGTGGGTAGACCGCAGCAGAAGTTAGTGAAATTTAAAAACAAAATTTTATTAACGAAACGAAACACGTCGTTCAAAATTTTACTTGTCACTACGCATGTTTGTTTGCTGCTTCCCTGCCCTGTATTATCAGCATATTTACTATAAATTTGCATTATTTTTATGGAAGGTTTTTGAAATTAATAAATGAATGAGAAAATCAGTAAGAAGGGAGAGTTAATGGGTGTGTAACAATATAAAGAAAGTTTATTAATCTACCTTTTTCCTTTTTTTCTCTGTGTTGACTTTTCCCTTTAGAAGCTGGGGACAATTGAGTATTTTCACGTGATGCACCCTTGAATGTGCTGCTGTGCTGCTCATAGTTGCGTGTTCTGGGGACTTCCTTTGTTGCTGTTCCTTTGTAAACAGAGTACACAGATCCCTTCAGAGTGGTTCAGTTAAGGGCGAGTTATACTGTACTTGATGTTTGTGAGGAATTCCTAACAAGACTCATTGCTCCTGCTTTACCCGTGACATGTAACACAGCACTGCTTGACTGTTTTCCAGCAATATTCTCAACTGTGCAGGTATATGTCCCAGCATTTCCACGAGAACACTGACTCAGCGACAGAACAGCCACACCATTTTTGAAGGAAGTATTACCTGAATGCACCTTTTCACCTAAATGGCAAGACAACAATGGAGAAACACATATTTTCAAAGTAGTTTATCAGCATAAAAATAATTCTAAATATAAGATACCGTGTTTTGAACCTCAACATAAGAGCTTTGGTTGACATGTTCTAGCATAATTTCTTCACGTTCAAAGGCATTTTCAAGGCATGATAATCGGTCACTTACCATTGTGTAGCCAGGAAACTTTCAGAGGCCCACTTCCTGTGATAACACCTTGAAAAGTAGCATCACTTCCCTCACAGACTGTGAAGTCCTGGAGTGGTTCTTTGAAGAGAGGTGATGCCAGGGCCTGGACTTGTGTCTGTCTGACATCTTAACAGAGATAAGAAGTCAAGGACAATGGAATTGTTTTCAGGCTTGCTTCACCGGATTTCAGACTGTATACACCGATTTTTCTTCCACCACTGACCAATCAGGATGGGCCACCAAATCCAAAAGAAATATGTTGACGTTACGTTAAGCAAAACCAATAACAACCGATGACGTAACTGATCGATCTGTAAATGAGCCTCATACGCGCTGTGTGGTACTTACAAATGTTAATGTAGTCAGAAAATTAAAATTGATGTTTGAGTGAGTGCAAGTGTGGGGAATTTGACATGCTGTTCAAAAGATTTTCCCACCACATGTGTTTTTGCACATGTGTATTTTGGTGTTGGAATGTCTACCAGGATAAACAGCGGGTGCTCACCAGTGGAAGGTGGAATGTAATCAGTGTGTGTGTGCGTGTGTGTGTGTGTGTGTGTGTGTGTGTGTGTGCGTGTGTGTGTGTGTTTACATTTGGGGGAACGAGGGGGGAGGCAAGTTGCGCGTCATTCCTACACCGTTAGAGTGAAATTGCCTAAGGACAGCTCTGACCATTGCACTATCACAGCAGCCACAAAAACAGCACATTTCACACTAATCTTGTTATTTAAAAGCTGCGCCCTTGGTTATTATTTTGACAGGTAGTGGACTAGCCCCAGGGGAGCTGGCCTCATCATACATATGCAATCTAACAGATACCAGTAGTCCTGGTTTTCCTGATAGGCTTTTGCAATGCCCCTCATGCAAAAGGTTCAAGTTAAAAAAGCTCAAATTAAAACATGAAGCGCCTGCAGGGGTTTCAGTGGTGTGAGGCTCCGGATAGAGTGTAACTGTGGCAAATGCTATGAGTGCTTTACATTTATATTGCAAAATTTAACAGTGTGCCCAGTTCATTAACATGTAGAATTGAAAAGGTCACATTAAAAAAAGTGCACTTAGTCTGAAAGTCAACTTTTCAAGTGTTTACCTGTTGCAGACGAGACTCCCAGTTTGTTGTTTCCCCTTGCCATCATGTTAGTGGTCTCCAGTCTATTCTCTTTTTCTTTCTTCCCGACACAGACAGGTCCGGCTTGAGGGTTGAGGGCCAACCGGAAAGTAGACACAACTGTCTTCGGCTTCTTACCGTCCTTCTCCATCCTTGAGTAGAAATGACAAGCGCTGCTTCTCTTGGTTGTGGTTGGTTTTTACTCAGTATGTAAGCATAGTGTGAAGCTGATGTGTTGCATGCTCACCCTGTCTGACTTCACACATCCTCTGAGATGCTAACAGGAGGAGCCTCTGCTTTCAGACTGCCTCTGAAATCACTACCCACGCTCAGCCCCACAGTACACAGGAACAGCCCGTTTTAACAGAAGGCCAATTGAAAACACACATGTCAAGTTCCCACTGTCCCTCTGGACTGAAAACAGAGGGGGGGGGGGGTACGTGTGATAGAAAACAAACAAGATTGTAAGCAAGAATAGGAGATGGAAAGAGGAAACATTCAAGCTGAAGAGAATCAGAGAGCAATAAGATGGATAGTGATTAAAGAAACACACACCAAAGAAGTATAAAAAGCATATTTTACCTGACGCCACTCTTCATAAAGATTGCTTCTCCCCTCAGACCATAATCGCAGATTCCCGCCGTCAGCTTCTGTTCGGCATTTCATTCCCTTCAAACTGTAGGCTGAGCCACACTGCCAGAGCCACCGAAGGAATCAAGAAGATCCAGTAGGGCAGCTTTCTGGGAGCATTTACTCTGCTCTGCGACGGATCACGTAGGAAGATCATTGATGGGACCATTTAAGACTGTGGATTTCTGGGGTAGAGTTTCTTTGAAGGGCAGTGGAGAAGTGGGACCATGCGACCACAAACAATAAGCTCCATTTGATAATGAGACGCCTTTAATTCTATTAATTTGTTAATCGTATTGCTGCTGGTTGGGTGTGTCTACAAGGTGTGGTTTCATTTCCCCTTTGTTTGATGATATTTAGCTACAGAGTATTTTGTTTCTTGTCTATATTCAAAGCCTATGAAGCTCATTGATAGGCCTTTAGGGTTCTCTTTTTCTCTGTTACTATTCTGAAAAGCAGTTTCACTGAAGGTCTGTAAATAGCTTAATTGACTCGATCTTAGTTTCACTTATAGTATGTGAATAAAAGACTTTGCCTCTTGCTGTTCTCTTTTTTTTTTAATCTTAGTTCAGTCAGTAAAAGATTTTCACATTATTGGATCAATAAAAATTCAAACTTATACGCCAGCCACTATAACTATATTTCATTGTATTTCTTTATTAGTCAGTTATTGTGCCATTCAGTTCAATAAGCATATGAACCATTATCATTTGTCTAGATACAACTCACACTGATATGGAACTGTAAACGTATATTGTTTACATACACATACACATACAGTTTAACATGGAAATATGGAGTAACCATTACATAACTGATGCATTTGTTGCTGATTAGTGATAAAAACAAACATCAGAGGCCTCTTGTGCGGCAAATTTACAGCGCTTCAACAACAGTAACAATGGTTGCATAATATTTTTTTTTTCTAAAAGCTGCCCTCAAATAAATGAGTGGTGGTTTTTTAAATGAATGCATTTCACTCAACGGCGTCAAGGGCAAGAATGTAAGGAAACTATTACAGGGACTGGTATGTGTAAGTAGTAACATATGGTGGGAGGCACATAATTCATTTTAGTCCCCTGGTGCTAAAAGCACGCTGATGGATGGACCAAACATCAAGGGAAGCTTAACTGTTTACTGACGGAGAGACTCGCGCTACCCAAGCTTTCAAGCTTTCCAATATAAAGAAATGTCACAAATGTACACATCGTGTACAACTGTAAAAAACAACGTAAACATTTTCAGTTTTCTTTTTTCTTTTCTCGCCTCAGTTTACACAGATGTGGTTCAATAACTAAATAAAGGGGCTCAAGAATGGTGTAACGCAGAGCATAGTAACAACAGTAAGAGTGAAGCTGAGAAAAAGGGTTTAAAGTTAAGGCTCTTCACCAAATTGTCTAGCAGGTATATAAGTTGTAAAACCTTACTTTTAAGCCTTTTTCCACTGATTACTAAACAGAAATTGAAATACTGCCCTTTATATTCGGACAATCTAAAGGTAGCAGTGAAAACGCAGTATCTACCAAAAAAAAAAAATGTGTTCTGGTCTGTTCAGCTCACTTGTCCTTTTGAACTACTTTAATAAAGTAATTTAAAGAAATTTAATATATTTGAATATGTCATTTTTAAGAAAACCACATAAAATCACCTGAATTCAGCTGCAGACAGAGGCTGAGATGGCAGTTACCGCTAACGCCAGTCCTGCTAAGCTAGCAGGGACTGGCGTTACTGTATTTTTCTAATGAGTTATAGCATATTCTATTCCTTATTACATCAAATTTGAATTATCACTTGCAGGAAACATAAAAGTGGGTAAATTTGCTTTAGCTAGACCATCTCACCAGCTAGCCTATCTCACCAGCTAGCCTGTGCTGGAGTGCAGTCACTGCTGTTTGATTTTTGTTTTCGTGGTTCTTCGGAATTTTACATACATTTTTGTCTTGTTTTTCTTTCTTTCTTTTCCCCAAAAATCTAATTTGCACATTCCCATGGCAGATTCTGGTCTTAACTCAGTTTTGCCCCGATTAAGCTAGTCTTAGGTTTAGTCTAAATCTGCTAAACTGGCAGGACTGGTTTACTGGTGTTACCCCCTTTTTCTCTCTCATTATTAGATTTTTGCCACTGACCTATTTGTGTGGTATAACTGTTAGTAAGTTGTTTGAACATCCAAATGGATTTTTTTCAATTACAAGAATCTCCCCAGCAAACCTCAAATAGCCGGAGTTTCAGTCACTGCAGTTTGGTTTTTACCTAGTGTTTTGTAGTTCTTGCCAATTTTACATGCACATTCCAATGGCAAATTTTGACCTTAGCTCAATTTTGCTAAAATATTTAGTTACTGTGTTTTGGATTTGACTGTTCGCGTTATTTAACTGATGATTTATCAGGTTTTTAAATGCGTGAAGATAATACACGAAAGGGTGTCAAAGCACATGACATCGCCCATGGAAAACATGGACTGATCACTGAGGTCCAGCTTTGGGGCACATTCTTTTGAAAGAGCCATATAAGGTTGAAAAAAAAAAAAAAAAAATCCAACAGAATATGCTTTAGTGCATTCAGTGGTACCCTTTTTTGCCCTATATGGATCTTTCCAACATAGAGCAAGTCATTATTGTACAAAGAGTTTTCATGTCAATGAAATATACATTGAATAGCATGGCCTCAGAGCCTACCTCTTTCCTTATCAGACAGGAATCTTAAAAGGTTTTAACCAAATCTTACGTAATTCAAAACAGGAAAAGCAAAGAGTGGGAAGGATAGCGTTCTCTCTCTGTGACATAACGGCCCAATTATGGTAATCATTTCACTTCCCGTTCCCATGAAGTCCTTCAAAGACATGCAAGCTCTGTGTTAAGTATTTTGCCTCCTTTTCCTGCAGACTATTTCAGACAAATGCAGACTCCAAGACACCAGGAAACTGAAGAGAGGGCAGACGAAATATTAGCGACGCACGCTTGTAACTGGTTGATAATGGTTTGAAAGTGACTGCACAGTTTTAAAAATGTCAAATGGGGCCCTCCTGTGGTTGTGCACCTCACACTGCAGAAATTATAAAAAAATCTGTCAGCCCAAAATGATGACCATACAGGAGATGGTCAAATCAAGACCACATAAGTTCAGTAAAGTCCTCAAATTAACCTTGGAAATAACAAAATAGATTGCACAGAGACGCAACTCCGGTAATCTTAAACAATTTTCTTTGTCTCTTCAGCCTGGATATCTTTTCGCAGGCAAATAAGAACAAGCAGATAAGGTTTCATAGACAGAGAGGCAGTGGTGAGCAGAGGAAAGACAAAACCACACACACGTGTACACCAGTCTCTTGACAAACAGACAACCCTCTCTATGTCCCTCTAATATTTACAGCTTTTGGGGGAAAACCTTGTGACCCAGCCCACAACCGAGTCTGTTTTGTCTTCATCTTTCCCTCATATATGTTCAATGAGCCTGCTTTGATTCAGTTGTCAGTGAGGGCAGAGTAAAGAGCAGAATAATGTCTGAGATTAGAAAGCAGCATGGTCCTTCACAGCCTGATGCACTCTGTCTTGAGCTCTAAGAGAGCAGAAAAAGACATGAATCAAAAGAGATGGGAGGAGTAGAGGACACTCTGGCAGTGTGTCAAAAGCGTCCTCGCAGCGGGTCACTCTGAGGTTACTGCGATGGAGATTATTGTGCCGCAGCCAGAGGCCTCGGCCCTTTTCCAGCCCTGTGGAGTCGGATCGGGTCTCCTGCCGCGGCTTCAGATCCATATGTAGGTGGAGAAGCTCTGGGGAAGTCAGATGGCTGCAGGTATACTCGGCACATTTTGAGATGTGACAGAAAGAAAGTAACAGGATTCTCTAGTTTTTTTTCTGTTCTGTTTTCATCCAATATTTTGGGGAGGCAAGTTCATGTGTGATCTACCGGCATATCGTCTGTTTGAATAGTTTAACTGCACAGTTCAGCCCATAAGAACACAGCAATGTTTTTCTTAGGTTATTAAACACACCCCTTCAGCGATGCCAGACTTTGGCTTTAGCAAATGTGCAAACTGCTGCTAGTGTATATGAAATGAATGTCAGAAACATTATAGTAATTTTTCAGTATTTACATTATATTCCCAGAGTATAAAGACGGCTACTACTCAGTATTTAGATGATCATATTTTATGGTACCTTTTGCCCTTCAGTGATGATACTATTCAAATATTCTAACAGGGACTGTATGTTTTTGTGAGATATATCTTTTAAACTGTTATCAGGCTACCTTCTCATTTTCATGAGGTCATTTGACACACTCACTGCTGAGTTACTTTTAGGTGCCTCTGTTCCAACTTGGACTAAGGACGGTTTGCAGCTGTCTCTCTGCTCTAACTTTTCTTTTAATCGAGTATAAACATCTCTGCGAAGATTTGGGTTGCCTGCATCAAGTCCTGACGATGTTTTGCAGCAGTAAATGCTGTTTCATTTTCCTCAATGTGCTCCTCTTGGTAGGTAATGTGAGTAAGTTAATTTTTGGATGGAAGTGTTGTAAATGGGGATGACTGATAACATTGATGATTCAAATAATAAATAGTCTAGATAAAGTGAGATTTTAAAAAAAGGTTGGATTTAGCATTATAAGTGGTTTTGGATTGATATGAGTAAATTATACGTCAAATTAATCACGCTATGTGTACTGTGATAGATCTATATCATTCTCATGACAATGCATGGTTGTCGAGTAGCTGCTTTGAAGAAGTACAGGGAGTCTGCTGTAACTTTAATCCTTCTTTTGTCCAAAGCTGTTGCTGTAAGCGAAGAAATAAAAGAAGGGGCAGCGGAGTGAACGTATTTTATGGCATAATTTGAAGGAGAAATCGTTCTTCCCTTCCTAACATATGTGTATTAGACGGTATCGGGGGTCTCAGTGGTTGGGCCAGTGGTTGGAGCAGTGACAAATGTGGAAGATAATCAGTCCGAGTCTCGGCCAGATGAGCCAGCGAGGGGTCCTGGGTGGGCCTTTGCATGTGCAGAAAAAAAAAAAAAAAACTGGAATATTACTACCTAATGTGGGTAAAAAAGGAAACCCACCCACAGAATGAGCAACCCAGGCTTCTTTTTAATTGTTATTTTAGAGAAAATATTTTAAAAACTTATAGAATATTTATCTCTCTACACTGATTTTAGACACATAGAAATTACATCAAATGTATCTGAGAGATACATCTTGTCCAATTTCTTTGCGTTTGGCTTTCTCCTTAACCGGATGATTCAGACCCATACTTCAACAGATTGACATTAGACCCCCGTTAAATCACCGGCAGAACTGTGTTCATTAGGTTCGATGTTGTCATATAAAGCAGCGAATTAATGTCCTCTTGTCAAACTTGTTTTTCAGATATCTGGGGTCGCCCTCGTCACTATCGGAGCGACACAATACTCGACTTACTCACAGATGGACACTTTTGCACTGAGTGGTCTGTCTAAAATTGCTATAGTCCTCATCACAGTGGGTGTCACCATCGCCCTCATCTCCCTCTTGGGCCAAGTTGGGGCAATCATTAATAATTCGTCTATGGTGGCTTGTGTAAGTAAAATAATCCTCAGTAATGGGTTTGAGATGGTCTCTCATAGATTTTATAAACCTAAGGAGGATGTTAAGTACCAGTATTTTGATTCTGGATTTTTGTGCTTGATTGAACAACTGGAATGAAATAAATGGAGACCGTGTCCAAAATGTTTTCCAACACTTATCAGAGACGTCTCAACAGATATTTAATTGACGGATCGTGAAATGGTCGATTCTGACTTTAATATGACACATCAGAAGATATTTGTAAGCTTTATTTAATGGAGATGGGAAATGACTGACCTATGACACTGCTCGCTCTGTTTTTCCAATGAACTAGTTCATCTGCATCCTGACAGTGATCATCATCTTGGAGATACTCACAGGCGCTGCCTTTTACATATTCCGCAGCAGGGTGAGACACCTTAATCCTGTCCACAGGGAATTATCTGAGCCTGGGATCTGAACTAACATTAACGGTGTTTCTTAAGGAGGGGACATGCCCTTAAATAAAACAAAGTTCTAGTGCTGATCATGCTAGGCCTCATTTGCTAATCACATTTTCTCTGTAGGCTGCCCTCCTACAGATGAACAGTGGTATCAATACCAAAGCACGAGCGGTGATCTATGGCTACAGCCTGGAGAAAAGACGCCCCGTCAACAGTATTCAGGAAAAGGTGACAGGAAGAGCTTCATGTTTTATCACTTGCAAGAGACACTTAATAGACTGGAGAGAATGTGTAGTACGTGATCGTATACAGGCCCAAATTAAACCAATTCAACCGCCCGAAAAAGGTGTGGGCCCCTAACAAGGCCCTGTTTCTCCCACTTTCTATGCATTGTACATGTATTAGTTATTAAAAATGATTTTGTGGTATCAGAATGTGCACCATGTAAGTACAATATAAACTGATATATCAAAGTCATAAACAAAAGATGTATTATATTTTATTCCCTCTACAAGATGAGGTCTCCAGATAAGGTAATCATTCAGGTATTGCCACAATGTGAACCTGAAGCCCCCAGGCCCCCTAAATGTCTGGGGCCCCCGGGGCGATTGCCTGCTTTGCCCGACTGGTTATCATAATATGACAGACGTTGTAGAAAGACAATGCTTTCCAAGTAACTAAATGAATTTGTTGAGATGATATTGTGGAGGAATACTTCTTATAATAATGAAATGCTCTGTGGCCATCGTGAGTGAAAAGTATTTCTAATTGTCGTTAACAACGTTCCAAGTTATTAAAATTGACACAGAATATTATTTCTATTTGGCAATCAGCACATCATTTCAAAACTGGAATTCAAACTTTTCTTAATCTCCAAGAAATACTTTTGGGAAATTTTGGGGACCTCCACAGCACCCCTGAAGAACTTGTCCTTTCTTTACGGTGCAACATGAATAGACAGGTCCACAAATACAGTCGGCGCTTTGTTGCAATCCTCATGTATTGTCAACCGTGTCACAGCTCAGCTGCTGTGGTGCAGACAGCTACACTGACTGGTTCAGGAGCACCGGCTGGGAAAACCACGATGCCGTGCCGGATTCCTGCTGCGTGGTGAAGAGTGAGGGCTGCGGACAGGACATGACGAAAATACACAGAAAGGTCTGCTGGGAAATCTCATTTCAAGTCCACAGTCATTTCATCTAATTTCTGTGAACAGATGATACAGTATTTTATGACTGTGTGCTCTTCCTCAGGGTTGTATCTGGGCTATCAAGCGCTTTCTGCTGAGAAACTTGGTGTGGGTTAGTGCTGTCTGCATCGCTCTTGGAGTCTCAGAGGTAAACTGTTGGTCATTTATACACCTTTTAATATCATATGACATGTCTGTCTTGCATATGAGAATGTCTGATAAAACAGAAATACCATAAAGGTTTCTTTAGAAAAAAAAAAAAATCACATGTATTTCCTGGCATGATTTAGTAATTTTTTTAAATAAACGATTTATATGCAAGTTCCAACAATCTGCATGAGAAGATTTTCGTACGGGCAATGGTAATGCAGACATTTGAAAAGAAAGGAGGAAGAGGATGACATGAATGATAATAAAGCCTGTCTCATCCCGTTTGCCTTGGGTTATGAAATCAAGAATTAACCAGAATTTACTGAGAGAGAAAAAAGAACCATTTTGACCCACCTTTAAGTTCAATTGCTGCCGGTAAGCTACAACCTTTTTCCTGTTACAGTTTTTTGGATTATTAGTCGGGCTGTGCTTGTGTGTGGACATAAAACGAAAAAACTATGAAAACCTCAGCTGATGCGCCATCGTGCCCAAGCACAGTCGTCTTCCCAAATCAGTGACAGTTTTGTTCTGTTTTGTTTTTTTCTTGCTAAGGTATGATCTGTTTTATTTGCTTTTGACAAGTGGAAATTGTTTCGTTTGTTGTGGTCTGTGACATTGAGAACACCTGTTATAAAAGTAAAGTTAATGCTTACTATGAATATATGTTCAATAAATGTGTGATACCTTATGGTTAGGTGGTTGTGTGGTTCAATGTACATGTTTAACAGCTGAATTTGCATATGACCCAGTAACTCCTGAGACGGTTTTCCCTTGCGAAGAGGCTACAGATGATCTATATTTTGCGAATAGCTCATCTGTAGCTCGCACACCTCACTTGGTGCCCCTCACCAGGGAGCTCTGCATGTAAATGCTTGCTCTGCTGAACACAAAGCGATTTCTGAGCAAAAGGTTATTGACATCTTGGCTCTTACATTTTGAATCTGATCTGAGTGACAAACTCACAGTACTTCAAAATAATAAACGGCAGCAACATCAAGTAAACTGACCAGTTCAGAAATGATCCGCTAAGATTAGAGATAATAGGTTTTTTATTTCAATTCTTCTCTATTAATACCCTTTTTTTTTTTTTAAACACACTAGACAATGTACAAATCCAGGACACGGCAATTTAAGCAGTAAACTACATTTCCCGGGAACCCTCTGCAGGAAGTGAGTCCGCTCTCAAAATTGATCCGGCTCTAGCAAACCAGCATCAGCACTGAAAGCAGCATGTGTGCGCCAGGAACCTAGAAAAGCGACCGAAAAGCAGAGGTTTGTCGGCAGCTCTGGGACTAAAATTTAGAGGTAAAGACTCTGTTGCGACTTTGTTGCGACGCTATTTAGGACCGCCAACCAGAACCTAACTTACCACACGAGCTAACAGGCTAACGTTAGCGTATAGCCGAAGGACAGTACGAGCTCGCCAGAGACAAACTTCAACTAGCTGTCTGAAATAAGTCCGACTGTGAGTTAAAAAAAAAAAAAAAAAAACGTAGAAATGATACTGCTTAACCCTCATTTACTACTCTAAATGAAAAGGAGAATAATAAAGTATCTAGCTAAGTAAGTGGATGTTTAATGCATCAAGTAACAGATGCTAATTATATGTAGAAATATTTAAGTTATTCTCTGTAAATCGCCTCTTATTTATAAAGCAGAATGTCAGAGGCATTAATCCAGCAAATGAAAGCGCTGGAGGCAGAGCTGCAGAAGCTCAAGTCCCAGCTGAGGGAGAGGAGTGGGGCTGGGGAGGACATGGAGGGGACGTCCAGCCCATCCACTGAGGGAAACACCAGCGGCAGTAAAAAGGGCAAGAAAGCAAGCAAGGCGCGGCCGTTTGACCACTCCGCCCACCCCCGGCGCCATGTGGCTCTGCGGCTGGCGTACCTGGGCTGGGCCTACCAGGGCTTTGCCGTCCAGGAGAACACAGACAACACCGTGGAGGCCAGACTCTTTGAGGCTTTGCTGAAGACTCGGCTGATCCAGGACCGACAGAGCTCCAACTATCACCGGTGTGGTCGCACCGATAAAGGAGTCAGTGCCTTTTCCCAAGTGAGTTCACTGAGATGAAGACTGTTTTACCAGTTACAGTCCAATAATGCAGGAATGTATAGTTTTTGTCATGCCGTAGTTAAGTAAATTCGCCTCTTTTCCAAAGGTCATTACCATCGATTTGCGGTCCACACAGTTTTGTGGAGGACTGGGCGTCGTGCTGCCTGAAAATGTGGATCCCGGTACCAAGAACAAAGCTGCTGACTCCGAGGTCCCGTACGTGAAGATGCTGAACAGGGTCCTGCCCCAGGACATTAGGATCTTGGACTGGGCACCAGTAGCGGAGGGTTTCAGTGCACGCTTCGACTGTCAGTCCCGCACGTACCGGTACTATTTCCCCCGAGGATCTTTGGATGTGGCATTGATGGCAGATGCGGCAAAAAGGTGGGTGAAGGCACAAAATCGCAAACACTGATGTCACCCCTTGAGGTCGCAGCTCTGATTTGAAGCCCTCTTGGCGCCCAACAGGTACGAGGGCACTCATGACTTTCGCAACCTGTGCAAAATGGATGTGGGCAACGGAGTGCTGCAGTTTGAGAGGACCATCTTGTCAGCCTCGGTCAAGCCTCTGCAGCCTCAGCAGGCCTCCAGCAGAGATCAATATGACCTCTTCATATTCGAGATCAAAGGATTAGCCTTCCTTTACCACCAGGTATCAAGAGACAAAAACTCAGGTCTTTTCTCCATGGTTTTAACAGCTCTGGTCAGCAAAAGATTACGTTCATTTTAAACCATTATATCCGTATATATTAGGCTTTTTCTGCTAATAATGAAACTATGTTATAAAGCAGTTTCAATAACGGCAAGACTGTTCGGATGTTTGCAATTCATATATACTCTGTTGTGGAGCCACTTTCTTTCCGATTTTGAATACTCTGATTAATGACATTTGCAGTCTCTGTTGTGTTACGCCACAGGTACGATGCATGATGGCAGTGCTCCTCCTGATAGGGCAGAAACTGGAAGCCCCGGAGATAATTAATCAGCTCCTGGATGTTCAGAGTAACCCCAGGAAGCCCCAATACAGGTGAGTCGACTGCTGTTGAAGGTCTTTTGGTCTTGTTTATTCCACCACTAGGAGTCCTACACAAATATAAATAAAACAAAAACAAAAAAAATCAGCTGTGCAAACTAAGTCAGTAATAGTGACAACAATATAGTTAAACTACATCAGTATGAATATTTCTCAAACATTTTCCTTCTTGTCGCTAGCATGGCAGTGGACTACCCTCTGGTGCTGTACGACTGCCACTTTGAAGGTTTGAGCTGGAGACAGGAGACTGAAGAGGTGAACCACGTGCTGTCTGCACTGCAGCAACACTGGACCCAGAGTGCAGTCAAGACCCACGTCCTCCACGGGATGATCAAGGGCTTGGAAGACGCAGGTGAGAAGTTCAGTGAGATGAATTCAGATGCAACAGCCTGGACTTGATGAACCTCAGCGCTTAATTTCATCATTAACTTGATTACAGTAACAGGATTTTTTTTAAGTTAACCTACTTGGGTGTGAAATTTCAAATACAGAATTAACTTGAATCAAAAAGTTGCATTCCCAATCTGCGTTCACCAGTTGAAAGGGGTGTTTTGTTTGTGTGTGTGCGTGCGTGCGTGTGTGAAGCATTTCCCATCACAAATTGAGGGTCTAAGGTTGTCATGACAACACCCCAAACTGAGGGCATTCCTTGAAGAATATAACAACAGCAATGGACTCAGTGATTTTATAGGGCCCGATACCGCTTCCAAATAGAGTCTTCAGTTCATATTTTTGTACAATTTTTCAACAGTCATAGCGTGATCATGGCCAGGAATTTTGGAGAGACCCCTTTTGAACTAGAGCTGCAGCAATTAGTTGTCAAAATAAAACAAATTAGCAGATATGTAATTTGATAATTGACAGTTTTAACAGTTTCAGTAATTTTTCAAGCAAAAATACCTAAATTTGCTGGTTCGTTCTTCTCAAATGTGAGGATTTGCTGCTTTGCCATGTTTGATAGTAAACTGAATATGTTTGGGTTATGGACTGTTTATTAAATAAAACAAGCAATTTGAATATATCTCCTTGGGCTTTGTAAAATTATTATAGAAATGTTTTACTCTTTTCTGCCATTTTATAGACAGAATTATTAATCTGTTAATGGAGAAAATAATCGGCCGATTTTTGGATAATGAAAATAATCTTTAGTTGCAACCCTGTTTCTACCCATACTAGTAGCTTTCCGTCCTATTGCATCCTATTCATATTTTTGCTTAGCCCGGAACCACTGTGCACATGATGTGGTTGAATAACTTCACTGTACATGAGTGTACTGTACATAAATTGCTTCACCGCTCTCCATCAACAGGTGGAGTGTCCACTAACCGCTGCTGGCTAGTAGAAGGCAGCCAGCAGAGAAACTACCGACCGTTGCTGGAGCGTCCGTGCTGCGAGAGCCTGGAGTCCAGGATAGACCATTTTGTTAAGAGGGGCAGACTGGAGCGGGAGGAAGGGGAGAACGGAGGTGAAATGGTCCACAGAGGAAAAAGGCCCAAAAATTCCCACAATTCCCCCAGTCTGCCTGTTTCTTCAGAGATGCCATCGTCAAAGCAAAGTACAGATCAGAAAGCAGAAGATTAATATTTTCCACCTGAGAACAGACTTGCCAAGGTTTATTTTAATTCTCACGCAAACATTATTTACATTTGACTTCAGGACACAAAACAATGGATTTAACTTTTTTATTTCATGAAAGCGTTGCATTTCCGTTTTCTTTCATGCCAATATTTGTTCTGCCTTAAAATAAACACGTTTTGGAGAACGTTGCCGTCGCTGACTTTGGTTTATAACACAACTGTAGTAAGTCAAGTGGAATGGGAACTCGAAATTGGTCAGACGGAACTAACGTAGGTGCGGGAAGAATTTTGAGGTGGCGCTTGTCAGACTAAGAGGCTAGGTCGGAAGCAGTCGGTTCAGTAAGATTCGTAGTTACACACAACAATACCCAGTAATACGACAGTGTCTAACATTTTTATCTGACTGCACAACTGGTAAAACGGAGTGGAAATGGCCGCGGCTTCGTCTGTTTGTGCATTTGCGGTCGCTTCGACCTGATCAACACTTGTCCTAAGGTTAGCTTGTTAGCAATCCTGGTTGTTTACTGCACCAGCCCCACCACTGTGGCTCCGCACGGATTTCCACTGTACATTCAAGGGATTTAAGGGGGCTCTCACTTTTACAAGGTAAAGCGAAAGAGAAAAGTAAGAAACCAAAACAAAACATGAGTGTAATTTCGTCAGCAACAACAGAATAACTCGAATCTGGAAATAACCAGTCGTTCCTTACAGTGTGATTCAGATGTTACCCCCCTGTCAAACCTCGTCGGGGTTTACCTCGGCGTTTAGTCGAGCATATCTCGAAAGCGGACTTTTCCGCACGGGCAGACCCGTTTACCTCCGACGTCGGCCGGTTTCACCGAGGAGTTGGCACCACAAGCTGAGTGTCGCTCATCGCGTCCACGGCAAGGGGCGCGTTGTTTGTCCTCACGGCAGCCTCGGGAAGGCTCCAAAACTCCGAACGCTGCATGTAAACCAGCAAGAAATGTACAAATTGCTTGAGCCGCGGAGAGTTTGACACCGAGGGGCCTTTTCCAGTAACAGTATGCAATTGTGACATTTATTAGGGAAATATCCAGTGGTGGAAAGCAACTTAGTACATTTACAATTACGAAGTACGTGTACTTTACTTGAGTATTTCCATTTTCTGCTGCCTTATAACACTACTACAGTTCAGAGGTGAATATTGTGCTTTTTACTCCCATTACATTTATCTTGCAACTTTAGTTACTAGTTACTTACATATTCTAATTATTAATACAAAATACAATCAACAAATCAATTACGATGCATTGTTATAGGTTAAGATAAGTGTGTAGAGCAGTATATAGGGTAATTAAATTTAGCCCCGAGTTTACCAGCCGCAACAATAAAGGTATGCTTACACATCAATAATCATAATCCAATAAAATAACATTATTCAGAAATGGGCCGTTCCCGAAGTACTTTTACGTTAAGTACATTTTATGTATTTGTCTGATAAAACTTTTGTACTGTAGAATTTTGAGTGGGAGACCTTTGCTTGTAACATTTTTTTCTAAACTGTGGTGTTTTTATTCAAGTAAAAGATCTGATTTATCCATAACTTTGGTATTTGGTGGTTTGAGGTAATAATTCACTTTATACTCTAATACCTGTCAGATATTATTTCTTTTTGTGTATTTTAACTTGTAGTGAGAAGTGCCCTGTCAGAAGTTTTACATTTTCTTTATTTTGTTGTTTGTTTTTTTTACTTTATATTGCTGTTATTTACCAACTAGCCCAGTTGTAGCCAAGTCTTGTCTTTGCGCCATCATTACAATTTCCAATAAATTGTATTTTATTTCTCTGCATCACCATCAAGAGTGGCAGTAACAGTATTGTTACTATGCTGACATTACTTTGATACATCTTTCTTTATCTTTGCTTTAAGATGTTCCTGGTGGGGCTGACGGGAGGTATCTCCTCAGGGAAAAGCACAGTGTCTTCAATGCTGCGGGAGCTTGGGTGCCCGATTATTGATGCAGATGTTGTGGCCAGGAAAGGTAGATGAATATCTCTCCCCTGCAAACTATTATTCAGATTTGCACGATGAATACACATGCCGTTTTAAATACCGTTCGATATTGTTTTCCCCTCCTCCAGGGCACAGCCTCGTAGATAAACTATCATATGGAACTTGCGATTCACCCAAAGGTCCAAACCGCTTTGTGTAATAATAACGTTTATAATTATTGTTATTGTTATAGTTAAATGCTGAAATGGACATGAGGAGGTTAGGCCTGAAGGGGGTTAATTAAGACAAATGCTTGGAGAGAGTGCATGAATCATGAAGATTGTCTCTGTTGTTTACTGCAGGGAGGATGTTCTAGTTATGTGGTGAAGATTAAAAGGTCACAGAACTAGGTGAAGCATGAACAGCTGCATTTAGGAGAAAATATAAGGCATTAGGCTCAGGATTTAATTATACTCAGGTGGTTGATAAGTCTGTTACAAAATTTGTGTGGCATTTTCTAACGTCTTACGCTAGCTAGTTTTGTTTTTCTATTACTCTATAAACTGCAATATTGAATTATTGACCACAGATCAATAATTTAAAAAAAAAAAGCTTTTAATTTTTATTTGACACATTACTTGGTTAATTAAAACAATGATATAATGGTACAATTATCACTGCCTTTTCTTGAAAACAGTTGTGGAGCCGCACACTCCTGCCTACTCTCGCATCGTCTACCACTTCGGGCCAGAGATCCTACTTGAGAACGGGGAGATCGACAGGCAGAAGCTGGGTCAGCTCATCTTCGCCAGTGAGGAAAAGAGGAAGCTGCTGAACTCCATCACCCACCCAGAGATCCATAAAGCAATGCTCAAAGAGATCCTCTTCTACTTTCTCAGAGGTGAGGGAGGAGTTGGGTTCGGCTCAGTTATAGTTTGACACGGAAAAAGAGGAGGATTCACTGAAACTGAGCCAAGTCTGTTTTGCAGGGGACGGATGGACATTAGGTTTGAGGCTTTTTCTGACAAACCTTTATGAATTACTCTCTGTGAGCCAAAAGGTGAGATAATTGAGGATATTACCAACATTTTATCAGGTAGAGGGTGAAAGTAAGAGATAAAAGTAAGATAACAACTCGAGAGGACGCATTAAAACTAACTTCCAATACGCTTCTTGTACGTTCTTAAAAAATAATTAACGTGATCGTGTTAATGGTATTTTCACGGTGTTGGAGTGTAAATGTGTTAACACTAATTAATTCTGTTTAACACTGCTCCCCCTCTTCTTCCGTCTCCCTAGGGTACCGCTATGTGGTGCTGGATGTGCCTCTTCTCTTTGAAACCAGACGTCTCACTCAGTTTCTGAACCATACTGTAGTGGTTTACTGGTAAGACAACCACCTCATTTTTCTCCATTTTGCCCATTACTTTAAACTTTTACTTTCAGACAGTTTGTCTGCAGGTTTCTTATTTTAAACCATTAAATATTTTGCAGTTGTTTTTTTTTTTGACAACCACTGGCCATTAAGCCCGGTTTTGTGAGTTACTGGTTAACTCTCTCCAGTGCTCTCTCTGCCTTATTAGCATGACTCACTGCCTCTGGATTTTTTTTTTAACAAGGCACCCTGGCTGCACCATAAATAACCTCCATTGTCTGTTCCTTTTCAGTGACCCTGCCACTCAGCTATCGCGCCTGATGCAGAGGGACGGCCTGACCCAGGAGCAGGCCGAGCAGCGCGTAGCTGCACAGATGCCACTCAATGAAAAGCGCGGCTTGGCAAATCATGTTATTGAGAACTCAGGCAGCCGGGAGGACACCCATCGGCAGGTCCTGCGGCTGCACACAAAGCTGGAGGACTCCATGGACTTCCTCTTAGTGAGGGTCATTGCTATTGCTGCCACTGCTGGTCTGAGTGGGATACTGCTCTATGCAGCCAAGATACTTTTGTCCTAACAGAGGAAAGACGAGGGGTAAAAGGGTTTGGTCCAAAATGTGGTTAAAGATGAGGATGTGAATAGAAGCAGGCAAAGGCAGGTCGGAAGTATCGATGCAATTTACTGTGAGATTAGTTTGACAGCACTCACCACTACAGCTCAATGGTTTGACATGCTCTTTTGGCAGTTAACACGGACTTACGTTATTGACAGAACTTGCAATGACAAATGTTGTTTTGGTGTGAAGGGCTTCTATGTGCAATTTATGTGGGTTTTACTGTGAGATACTAAAATATGAAGGTGATACCTTAGAGGCTCAGTTACTGTACAAGCCCCCCCCACTTGCTCAGTTATAACGGTGATGCTCTCAACAGTAATGGCAGATTGGAGCTTTAAAAACTGGCTAAATCCTAATTTTGATACAGCAGTCAATACATAACTAACAACAGTATAACCATCAAAAGTCATAGACTGTAGAAACTTTGAGATTTTTTACTTGGTAACACTTTCTGCGCTTTATGAAGTTACTAAAATTAGACTTTTTGGGTGATTGAATTAATCCAAAATAAAAAACAGACATTGGAGAGAGCAAATGAATAGGTAAACGGCTATAGTCACTGTGGTTTCACTCATTCTCACTTCACTTTTTAATACAAAATGCCAGTGTTATCCCCAGTCATGAATATGTTTTAAATTGGATGGAATACCCGCATGGGAAAGAAATTGAAGTGCTGAATAGGAATGATCTGATGCTTACAGAATATGCTATGATTGTATGTTGATGACTTGTATAATGAAGATATATGGTAGAATGTATTTGACAATCCATTTTTAATGGGAACAGTGTGAATTTACACAGATTAACAGACTATATTTATCACTGTATTTTCTTACACTCGAAGCTGTCCTCTGTATATACTAAGTCTGTGATGTTTATTTTTTTTCAGTGCACATTCACTTGTAACTAAAAATACAACATTTGTAATGTTAGCTGCTTCACTTACATATAAATGATCCAACACCACTGTTTTAAAGGAACAACGATCAGATGGTGTCAATGTGTTTTGCTTATTGTTGCCTCACTGGGGATGTTTGAGCGTCACAGTGCAGAGTGATGATTGTGTTTGACACTAGAGGACTGTTTTCACTTTAGTCTGTTGAAGAGGGAAAGTTTCTCTGTGCTAAACCTTAAATCTGAGTTTATGACGTACGAACGGCATGACGTTGTGACATCACAGCTAGTTTGGAAAACAGTCATGGTCCAGTATATAATTTACACAAGCTCCGGTCCACATAGACTGATAATGGACTTCTCAGTGAAGTAGGAGACATCTTGTGTCTAGTAGTTAAATTTAAAAAAATATATATATTTTTAGTATTCATAGATTCTGGATTTTCAAAAAAGGGGGAAGGAAAAGATATCATTTTAAGAATTGTAATGAAGGTAATTTAAGTTTTTTGTGGGAAATCCATACCAGATGGAAATTATTAATTTTGGGTTTTAAAATGTGTAGCGGGCCGGTGGGATCTTTGAACAACTTTGTTCCACTTTAGTCAAGATTTCAGTCAAAAGTTCATTAAAGGAGGTTTACTGGGGTACTCCAGAAATCAAGAATTTGGCTTTCGTTAAGTTTGTGGATTCAAGACTGCTCTAAATCAAAGTGACTGAGGCCAAGATATCAGAAGACGAAGAAATACAACTATTTTCACATGTTGAGTAGGATTCTTGAAAAGTAAACCAATGTTTATGTGTAAAACCAGTGGAGTACCCCTACTGGGGCTGCAACTAATGATTATTTTCACGACCGTTTAATCTGCCGATTATTTTATGGATTAATAGTTTAACTGTTTTACCTAGGGAAAATACTGAAAAATACCAATTACAGCCCATGGTAATGTCGTCAGATGTCTTGTTTTTTCTGACCAACAGTCTGAAACCATGGGATTTTCTGTTTACAATCATGTATGACAAAGAATAGAATAAAAATCTCACATTTGAGAGGCTGGAACCATCGAATGTTTGGCATTTTTGCTTACAAAATTACAAAAAAAAGAAGTTGATCCTCAAGATAGTTGATTAATTTTCAGTCGATCAACTAATTGATTCATTGGCTAATTATTCCAATTCTTACCCCAATAATAATAAACAGAAATCATATTGGCAGTACTGAAATGCATAAATGTCCAACTCTTCAAAGGAGAAAGAAACTCTTAATATAATTAGATCCTATAGGAAAATGTGTTAGTGATAAGACTTCAGGAGAAGATAATAATGAACTTGTATTAATGTTTAGTTGTGATGTCCTTGCTCCGGTCCACATTAGAGCTTAGGCACGAAAATTAAGGCCCACGGGCAGGCGTGGTGACATCATGCTGGCACCGAGTGCCCACTGGCCTACGTGGCTCACTTGGCCCCATCTAAAGCCCCTACTGGTCTGCTCTTTGTTTTTATCAAGCCACTGTAGAACTAATGCAAAGTGACTCGGGCTGTGGTGGGTGGGGGCCAGTGAACCAAATGCTGCATGGCCACACATTTGGATAGGTATGTAACAAACAAAATCCCAGCCACAAACACAATGTGATCTTTTAAAAACACGCAAACAGTAGATACAGTATAGTACGATCGTCCACCAAACGCACGCAGTCACACTGGACCCTAGTAGGTCCAGGATGTCCATTATTCAGAGCCCTGATGAATAATATGCTGTTTTTCGGTTGCTTTTAAAAAAAAACCTGGCTCTATTATGAACCAGGGGGTAACGTGCTTTCCTTGGCAGCCAGCTGTTCGGCAGAGATTTTCAAGTGTGCCTTTTCTCAGTCTCTTTCACAGACACAGACAGAGGCCAGATGCAGAGTGTGCAAGGAGGACTATATCTGTACCAGCAAGTGTGAATGCTCCAGGCAGAAAAGGGCGGCGAAGTCTCAGTCTGAATATAAATTGGGTTTAATTCTGATGGTGTCAGGCTAAAAGGTGAAAGTCTCTAAGTTACCTTGTTACAATTTGTAAAAGTGCGCGCATGCAGGAGCAACCCACTGCTTTATTGTGTGTTGTGTGTTCTCCGAGAGCAGAGCAAATAATTTTCTGGTGGCAGGGGGTAAAGACTTCTTTAATCTTGACATCGTGTTCAGAGAGTTGGCCTAAGGCACCACACTGTGTCGACATTTTGGAGTCTCCTGTCTGAGTGGTTTTTCATCATTCCCCCTGCCTGCTGCCGAAAGGGAAGGTAAAATAGCTTGGGCAAAAGCAAACAAAATAAATAGCGTTGCACAAAACGCAAACCACAACTCTGGATAACTGACAGTCTAATTTTCAATAACTATTGCACAAGTCACAAGGTAGTTAAAAGCGATTCAGTTGTGCATTCTTAGTGACTTATCAATTAATACAACACAAAGTTATTATTTTCTTTATACGCACATTGTACCATTTATGTTTGTGAGTGTGTGTGTGTAAAAGATGCAGTGAGGTCCCAAATCTGCTAAGGATCTAAACGTTAAAGCCCCTACACGCTTAAGCGGCGGTCACACCACAAATTTCGTCCATGCGAAACAGGTGGAGCCAGAAGCTTGGTGACGTAGTGACTACTCACAGGGCTAGAAGGTGAACTGCTGTAGCTTGCGAGCTAAGCATTAACTTGCTAGCCGGCGCAGTCCGGCTAGTCCTGGTCAGTCACAATATCTCCCGGAGCTTCTCTCTAATTTCTCTCTACTGTTCTGTTTGTGTCCCCCTGGCATTTTGTTCGCCATTGCGCACCATTTTGTTTGAGAAAAAGTTATTGTAAAGGGAAAATAAAGATCTCTGGGCTAATGAGCTTGCTAACGGTCAGTTAGTAAACCCATTAGCATAACTTGGCTGCTAATGGGACAATTAGTTCACACAGTTTCGTAAAAAAAAAGTGTTTGTACCATCGAGCCCTGTCTCCTCAGTGTCTGCAAACCATTTCTCTTTTGTGGAAAGTTTTTACTCCGACAGAGGAGGTTAAATAAAAGTAGCACAACACAGCTGATAACCCATAAGTTGATCTTTGAATGATAAAATGAATAAAAACAGAATGAACGTGTTGCTTTAGTTTTGCAATAGTGAAAGGAAGTGTTTGGATTAGGAATACCAGAGAAGGGCGGAACGATAGGGGAACAAAAAAAATTTGATAGGATTTAAAATTAATGATTCAGAGCACTATTAGACATCAACTCTTATCACAGACAGCAGTCTGTCAGTAGCATTCAGAAATTGTTGCTGTGCCGCTGCTGCTGGTTTCTTTGTCTTTGTTTTTGTGATTGTAATCAGATAGAGCTCTGCTACGCTGACTTTCCTTAACATGACTCATTAAATAGTCTTGAAAGTAATCTTATTGGCTGGGCGACAAAACTTCCACATTATTGTTAAAGTGAGACTTACTGAAGTACAACAGTATAAAAACTTTAGTGTAGCATTGAGTTACAAACTGAGACTGGTTTCAGATAAAGATCAAAATGCACTCGCAGCTTAACAAAGGACAAAAACGTAGTAGGAGTACCAGTCTAGATGAGATCAAATAATACTGGAGAAGAATCTTGGTCAGCTGTCACAAGAAAATCGTGAAGGACAAAAAACAAAAATAAAAAATAAAACAAAGAAAAGCCAAAGTAACATAAAACAAAGGCAGAACTGCAAAAAGGAAGAGAGTTGATGTACTGAAAGTGTTCAAGTGCAAAAAGTGCTGAGGAGTGTCCAAAGCAAAGGGCACAGCTGTATTTATCAACTGTGTGTTCTCGGCAGAGAACTATTCTATTGCGCCCAAACTGTAACTTTTCTCCAATGAATTTCCGCTCCTTTGTTTCAAGAGACCAGGGGAGGAGGAGCTGATTTTGAAATGTTCCTTACTACGGGGAGACTAATTTGATTGAAGTTTTGCGTACAGAAATCACACACTTTAGCTTATTCACTATGGTCAATCAACAATGATTCCAAACATAAATTGTACGTAAGGAGCCTATTACATATAGAATATGAAGAACATTTAATTTGACAATAATCAAAGATGATGTCTAATAATGTTAATATATGAAGAAGAGTTATTTGGTTAACAATATAATAAAGTACAGTCCTACAGTCTAGTCTAGCGACTACATTATTCCAAATCACCAAGACCACAGAGACATACATTGAAGATCACACAAGGGCTGAAGAGGCATACCTATGCATAATCACTGGGTGGCAGTGCAGTCACATGGTAAGCATTGCATCAAAGGAGCTATATGTAAGTTTTGCTTTTTTGATACATAGCCAACATTAGCATTAACAGGTGTTTACTGACCAATCTAGAAAAAACATTGCAAGTTCAGCATCAAACTTAATTTCTTTACTCGCTGAGAGCCATCTTCAGTGGTGGAAAGCAAGCCAATGTTAACTCTTGTTTTGCTTCTGTTTCTATCAGTTCTTTTCTACTACTAAAGTTAGCATGCCAACCAGCTAGACCCGGCCAGCCTGTCACTTTCCAATAGCAAGTCACTGTAGGATGTAGGTCGCCCTGTAGAAGTAGCGCTGCACAAAGGGCGTGTTATAACCTCTTGTATTGTAAACGCAACAATGGTTAAAGCTCTTGGCAAGTGACCATCACCACCACTCAGGAAGAAACCACGTTCGGCAACAGAGAAAACTTACACATAGCACCCTTGAGTGTTAAATTAAGTGTTCTCCTTAACTAAGGAGAAAATACCAGTTTATGTTGCTTCAGGAAAGTATAACTCATGACAGGAGATGCAGGAGCTCGCTTATCAGAAGGGGGGTTGTTTGGTCGTATCTGTGTGTGTGCATGTGTGAGACAGAGACAGAAAGAGAGAGAAAGAGAAAGCCTGCTGATCACCTGCATGTTTAATTATTGATGATTTTCCTTTGTGGAATATATTTCAGTTTGCTGAGTAAAACTCGAGTCTCCGTTCCTTGGGTACTTTATCTGGTCTTGTTCCTTTCCTTGAAAATCTATAGGCAGTGAGAACCAAAGGCTGCATTAGGAATATGTGCATTGTATCCGCGGCCCCCAGTTTTTGATGCACAGGAGGTAACTTTAAACACACCTCAGCGAACGGGTACTTTCATCGATTATTTGATTACACCACGATCCAGGGACATCATTTGTATTTCAGCTGATGCTCTTACATTTAAAAGAAAAACTTTTGACACTTTTGATGCTTCCTTGCCGAGACTTAGATAAGACGATCAATACCACTCACATGTCTTTACAGGAAATAAGAAGCAACAGCCAGCAGCAAGTTAGCCTAGCATAAAGACAGGAAAGAGGGGGAAACAGTCAGCCTGGCTCTGTCCAAAGGTAATCAAATCTACCTTCGAACACCTCTAAAGCTCACCAATTAACACGTTTTATCTTGTTTGTTTATATCTTGTATCTTGCACCCTAGCCTTCACCTGATTCCAGCTCCCCAAAGTTTACCTAGTAAATAGTTTACAGGGGAGGAAACTCACCAAACATGCAGTCTTGCATAATGGTTTGCCTGACTGGCTGCTTATTTCCCTTGCCAGCCCAATTAAAATGACAGGCCAGGGGGTTAGTCAGAGTGGTTGACAGCAACATTCGGCTCATGGACCCTGATGTGGGGCCTCCCACCGAAGCAAAGTGAGCAATCTAAACAGATGAGAGGGAGAACATTTTTTTTTTCATTACGTTGTCTCTGCTGAAATAATTTTTGAGGCCGCTGAGGTTGAGGTTCTTGAAGACATTTCACCACTCATCCAAAAGGATTCTGACTGGTGGGGAGTCCCAGGTATTCAACCTCTTGTGGGGTCATTAACAGCTTGAGAATCGTTGAGGTCACATATGAGTCGTTGACCCACCCGGCCATCATGTGAGTAGTTATGGTCACATTAGTATGAAGTGAAAGGGTGTTAAACTGCCTGGGCAGGGATCTCAGGATTGCACTGTAAGTAGCTGATAAGTGGTGTTGTAGACCACCTCCTCTGTTTAGTGATTGTCATTCCAGATTGACATAGATGGCTTTTTTGACTCCTTTTTCAAACCATCACTCGTCTCTGGCCAAAATGTGTACATTGCTGTCCTCAAATATGCATCCCTTGTCCTGCAGATGTAAGGGACTGCTGAGTCCTGACCTAAGGAGTTGGCTCTCCTGTGTTGTGCCATGTGCTTGTGAAGTGGCTGTTGTTTGACCCCAATGTAGAGGTCTTTGCTTTCTTTGCTGCACTAAACTGCATACACTAGATCACTCTGCTTATGTCTGGGTGTTTCGTCCTTAGGTTGGCCAAGCTTCTGCTCGAGAGTTACTGGGTTTTTCAGATACTCGTGCCATGTACGGAATAACAATGTTGTTCGGTTTATTGTCCTTTTCCTCTCTGTCTTTTTTGTATCTTTTCAATGGACAGCAACATCAAGTTCACCCGAGAGGATGAAATGACAAAAGCCTCAGCATCGACATGTATACAGAAATCCCACACACACAGATCAATACTTACTCTTTGATTCTCAACACCCACTGGAGCACAAGCTGGGGGTTATCAGAACCCTACACCATTGGGCTCAGAATGTGCCCACAAGGACACAGGGGAAGGATAAAAAGTAAAAACACATCGGAGGAACACTTAAAACATGGTTACCCAAACTGGGCCTTTGTTAAAACTGGAGAAAGAAACATTTCTTACAAGGGACTACTCTACTTTCCTTACTTGCAGCATCTGTCCATAGGCGACTTTTAGATGTTTTTGCCATTACACATCACGGAAGTACCCTAAGAAGATTTGGACATGATAAAAAAATCACGAGCCATTGTCCACAGCATATAGTGCTTAATTTTGACCATTAAATGGTCTCACCCATTTAAAAAAAATGCATGCATTGCATATTGAGACAATATTCATAAAATTTAACCATAATACAACTTTGATTCATTAGGACCTTTTTAACATTAAAACAATAAGAAATGTACGCATTAAGATGTGTACTATATTTCATGGCAATCCATCCTTTAGTTGTCTTGACATTTCACTCGAAACCACAAATGCCTCATAGTGGTGCTATAGGAAAAGTCAGATTCTTTGTTAGGTAGTGTTAATTTCATTAATGAAAGTATGACTAAATATGTTCGTCAATGACCTTTTTTTCCACGCCTAAAACAAAAAGAGGATGAGATGGCACCAACGTCATTAAACACTAACTGTGCCTCTATCAACATGCAATATCGTTGACGAAAAAAGACGACACTAAAATGTAGTTTAAAAAATAAAAACTTCACCAAAATCTCTATCTATTTTAGTTGACGAAAAAAGAGGAGACTAAATGACATGAAATGTTTTTTCAAACAATGACATAATCTAAATGTTCTTCTTTGAATGGCCGTGCTGCTCATATATATCGCTGCACAATCAAATAATTTTTCTGGTGATTCTGCACACCAGCAGCACACCAGTGCACCCATGAACGCACTGCCAATCGTGCTACACTGGACATAACTATGCGCTAAATGCTATGGCTATAGGAGATTGAATAACATACAGTGAGGGGAAAAGAACATGACAGCTACAAAACAGGATGACATTTGGACCCAATTAAAGTATAATGCCACTGAGAGAAAACGTGTGTAGTAACTTATTGTCGGGAAAGGAGCCCTGCGGCTTCAAAACCACCGGGAGGAAAACCACAAACCTGAAGAGACACCACACAGAAACTGAGGTAACCTAACATTAAGACATTAAATTATGTTATTTTACTTTTAAAGTCATATTAAGCCAGCTAGTAGTCTACTGGGCAGTAGAATTTGTTCAAGCTTTCTAGTACTTAGATTGCTTTGTCTGCAAAGAGGTTACAAATATTTTCTACAAAAATGTTTTTGAATGGTAGCGTACAATCTATTATAAACACTGACTATATAACACAATCTAGTACAACACTACCACTAAGGCCTACAAAAGTGCAGAGTAAAACCAAGACCTTTCTGGCAAAACCGAACATTATAAGGGTAAGATTTATTGAAAGGTTTTATTTGATTGTGAAGGGTTTTCTTTTTTCTGCTTACTTTCTGACTGACTCATATATCTAGAGTTAGACTGCATTGAATTTCCTAATGTTGTTGCATCTTTCCAGACTTAATTTTTAAAATCAGTTGGATAAAATCTTATTTGAAAGCAGTTTGCTGAAGTTGGCTGAAAACAAGTATTGGCAAAGTAGCTGAGCATTTCTTACACCCACAGTGACAAAAAGTAAAATAAATCCTGTTTGACATCTCCCTGGGTTGACAAAGGTTTCTCTGGGAAATATATAAAGGAAGCAACAGTGAATGACTCAGGTTAAAGAGAGATGGGAACTGTAAAGATGTAGTTACATTTGAGGTACAAAACTCTTGAAATGCCATATCTCCTGGAATGTTTTGGACGTCAAAGATGGTTAATCCCACGATGTGCAAGAGGGTGGATTTGTCTTCTGAATCTATTCATAGATATATATAATATTTAACATGAGAATTTATTTAACATGAGAATTTGTAAGTTATTCGCTGATGAGGACCACTTCTTTTAGTTGAGGGAATCGACTAGAAGAAAAAAGTCATTTTGACAAAGTGCAAATCAACAGAAAAAGCAATGATGAAAAAACCCACAGTGATGTGCCCACTCTCCCCTAGCACAACAAGTCACAAATGCAGCTCGACACCAACGGGTAGAATAAACTGGCCTGAGCAACCGTAATGACTGTAGTGTTCTTGAACTCTGGCATCTAGTGTCATGCTGAGGAAAGGGGCACTCGCAGCCTCTCCGTAACCCACTGTCGGGCTGCATCCACGAGACTGCGGTGAGGTGAAGAGACAGGCAACACGCCAGCGGAGCGTCCCCGCCCACATGACTCAACCTGTCCCTACGCGTTAGCCCCGGCTCAGTCAGGACCATGAGGGAACAAGGCCATTGGTATTGAGTCACTGACACACTGGACAGTCCCCAGATCAAGCATGATGATTGGGAAAGAAGTGGAGGAAGCATTGCATGTTGTCATGCTTGTATGTCGCTTACTGTGATGTTACATCTACTCACACTATTAGATTTTTACCACAAGTTAATGTTCCTTTTGGCTTTTATCAGCCTATTTCGTGACACAGTTGCTTTTCTCATGCTCTAAGGCTGGAACCTTGATGAGAAATTGGGTAATACTTTACAAGACAGCTTGCAAATTCTGTGTATTTGGTGGTCTTTATTGTTTATTGTAGCAATATTGTGACTGTACATAAAAGCCGGCGAAGGTTCTTCCGTGTACCAATTACAGTATATCTCTATAGCAGTTTTTGTCACACACCGGATTTTCTGTTGGGGCAACCTTACCCAATAACTGCCGTGAGTAAAGCGCAAAATCCTTTGTTGTATTACATCCATTACTATAAGGCACGGCATCTACACTGTAGTCGGTCAAAAGAACATAAGCTGGTAGGCTGAATTGCCTGTACAGCGGGCTAGTGTTTAACATATGAAGTCCATTATAAGTTTGTTGTTCTACTCCAGGGACGGGCAATTTCACCATTACTTCCAAGATTTGTATCCCTTTTCTTCAAGCTTCCTATCCTAAAACTACATTGCTGTACCCGAGCAATGGTAAGTATCCTTTCATCATTTTGGGAACATAACCTATATATTTTATATGTTTTTCCGATAACCCCTCCGTCCGAGTTATGAGAAATTTTCCCAAAGCTTAATTCATTACTTTACTGTAACCCCACACGTCTGGTCAGTAGAAAAAAAAAACAAAAAAACAGTGAGGTGCTATAACTATGCTGTTTCAGATTGTAGCCTGAGGGATGAGTTCAGCTAGTGTACGCATAAGACTTACTGTTTATTTTGAGGATCCAAGGTGATATACGCTTTTGGTGACCCTTTTGATAACAGGTCTGAAGAGGATGGCAGAGCAGCTGGCAAGATTCTGTTCGATGTCAGTTGTTATTGACAGCCAGACAGTATTGAGGAGACACTGATTTTTCAGCCACGCTAGCGGCATAGCTCTATGGATGGCGGTCACTCAGTCGGTCCACCACTTTGGTACAGACTGAAATATCTCAGCAACTGTTTGATGGATTGCCATGAAATTTTTCTGCAGACATTCATGGTCTTCAGGGATGAAGCCTTGTGACTTTGATAATCCCATGACTTTTCCTCTAACACCATCAGCACCATTCAAACTTTTCGCTTATCTTGTGAAACATCTCAACATCTACCAGAAGGATTGGCACAAAAGTTTGTACAGACATTCATTTAATCTGTCCAGTGCACCGGTGTATGACCGTATACCCGGATAATTAATGACATTCCCATCAGCCCCAGCTAAACTTTGTGTTTAGTGCTAATTTCTCAAGGCACCACTCAGAGTGCAGCCTTACAGAGATGCTAGCATGACTCTTAGCCATGTTTTCTTTCAGGTTTTCTAGTGTGTGCTTAGTGTTTTTGCCATGTCAAAGGTATTAGTATGTGTGACTATTTGTGCAGCCAAGTAAACATTTTTGTGGTGTTTGTGTCAAAATCTAAGAGACCATCTTCTTAGATGCTCAAGTAAAACAATTTGTGCACATAAGTGTGGCCAGTTGGCTGTATATTTAGTGGGAGGAAGGCTGTATGAGCATGAAAGGCAATTTAGCTCGACAGTTAAAGCATCTACCTCTAATTTGGATCTCCCCTGGTGAGTAAAGTGAAGACGCTCGATATAACAACACCAAGGGCTCATTAACGTCACTTTAGACATTTCAGAGGAGGTTCTCTCTCTAAGCCTAGCATTCTCCTGTCTCATAGAGACTAAAGACACATGTATGGACACACACGAACACTGACCCTGCGCTGACTCAAACACTCCCGCACACGGACCCACTAACATGCACACGCACTCTGCAGTTGCCTGATAAGCCTTACGCCTCACCAATTGGCCCCTGCAAATGTCAAGCTAAAGCCACCTTAGTTTACTGATAGGGAGTGGGTGGGAGTGAATGAATCAAAATTTCCTTCAGTTACGTTTGCATACGCTGGAGATTACCTAAATTAAAACAGGTCTGCAATAGGGACATAATCTTTAAAATCCCTGTACTTATACATGATGAAAAGGGGTACAGTAGAAAATCTCAAATTATCCCCACGGCCGACTCCAAGAGATGAAGCTTATGTCAACAAAAAGCAGCTTACAGCACTTCTCAGAGGAATACTTATCTTCAAACCCTGGACCTGCTCAAAGTTGGGGAGGACATGAGATGAAATGTGAGTCAAACATTCAAGCGTCACGTACAGTCCAGATGCTGTTTCATCACAAATTAACACCGGCCCCAGAGTGTCCTGTTGGGTAGGTTGTTCAGCTAAAGTCACCATCAAAACCAAACTACCCCGAGGAGGGGTTTGTGTCACTTACACAAGCACAATAGCTTGAGTGAGGATCACCCAGTTTTGTAGGATGAGGCAAAGACGGTGCCTGCCAAGAGAGTTTTTCTACATTTTCCACAGATAGTTTTGGGCATACCCCTGTTGCCAGTGTGACTCTGACCTCGATAAATGACTCTAAAAAGGATGGGTGTATGGCTAGATAGGGGGTTCGTGTTTATCTATGCAGTATGATGTAATGATGTAAATATTATTTACTAATATGATGGCATGACTAAAGTTATTTTTGTTCTGGGAAAGAAGGCAGACAAACTGCCTGCTTATGAATTCAGGTGCATAAACTTTGTGGTCTCTCAAGCATGTTTTTGGTCTGTTTGTGTTTCTCCCTAAGGACGTCAGGAAAAGTACAGATGTTGCAGACTCCCAGGCAGTGTTCACTTTCAGTAGTTTCAGCAGTGGAAGCTGTTTCTGGCGTTCCGGGGGCGTTTGTCTTTGACATTGTGACATGAAGTCTCTAATTTGACGATGTGCTCATACATCCTGCAAGGAGAAACAGTCTGTGCTAGTGCTCAGCTGCCCCATGGCTCGGGTGACTTCTGCTCAGGCACGAACCCTTAGTCTTAATTGTGTCTGGAGGAATTCTGCTGTCTTAAGACAAGCTTAAGTTTAGACCAGAGGGCTTCCTGGTCTTTTATCGCATAGAGCAACTAAACGGACAACAGGATGCTCTAACACAGCACAGTGTGGTAATGTAGTCTCTTTCTGTCATTTTAAAATGCTGAATTTAACGGAGTTTCATTAATTTGGACAGGTAACACTGTGCTGACATCGAGTCTTATAAACTTCAGTGACTGGGTAAGTGTGCGTTTTGACATGGTTCCCTAATTTACATTTCCTGACACTTTCAAAACTTTTGTTCTTGAACCCTCAACTTGGCGTTTCAAACTAACTAAGAGACAGTTATGGACCCTCCGTGGCCCATGTCAAAGGCGAATTACGTCCAAAGAATTTCATAATATCAAAGTGAGCTCTTAAGAATACACAAAAATATATTGGTTTTTACAGTTTAGGCCTGGAAGCTATTTTCGTGTCTCAGACACTTGTGTCGCAGTCACAGCAGAGCCTAATTTGCCCTGGATTACTTTCCGACACTGATCTAAGCTTTGTCTTGATATGTTCTAACACCCGTCCCCCGACTTTCTGCCGCCATATCTCAGCGTCTTCACACTCATTAGAGGAAAAAACACATCCCTCCTTTGATTGTGAAACACAATCATCTCCTGCTTCATTTGGCATTTAATACAGCTGTGATTTCCTCTCCTTTTCCCTCAGTGATCATCTCAGCGTTGATTGTCTCTTGCTGTGACGCCGTGGCTCTCTTGTGCGTAACATTTGCAGTGCCAAAGGCTGGTCTCACCGGAAAATGAGAGATCGGAAAAGCTGATCAAGAAATAGATGAGGTGAGTGACATTAAACAGATAATGTGTCAGGGAATGCAAAAAACCCAATTTTTAATGAAAAATGATTGACATTAAAAGTAAAAGCAACAGCAATAGATGCTCCTTACGCCCACACTAGTTATTTAAACTTTGTTTAAAATCACTGTCGTTCTCTTTATCAGTTGTGGAAACATACAGAACATTTTAACGGATGTTGCATGCATGAATCAAATAAATAAATCTTTACTAATAAACACATTTATAACTATTACATGATATAATTGTACAACATCTATCAACGGCTATATCCTTTTAATAGACACACGATAGGATGTATGCATTGAGCTGACACTACTTTGACTGTGTTCAGACATCAAGCTTCAATATCAAATTTACAGTGTATACACTAATAATATGCCAAATATAATGGGCTGATATGACATGATTTTTCAAATCAACACATTGAGACAAAATACATTTTGTGACACTGTCTGTCAATTAAAACAGTAGTAATCTCATTTCGGCGTCCAATATTTGACAAACTTGCGTTTCTTTTGACAAAATATCTCTCCTCAGTCTTTGAAGCACGACATCTTATCATACAAACAGCGTGAGAAAAAGTAATCCCAACATAATTCTAAACAGCACATTTACAAACACTGCAGCCACCACGACTGTTGGATTTCCAGACTTGAATATGAAATGCAACATGCAACAGCTCAAAAAACGATGGTGAGGCTTCTGCACTGTCAGAATCGTACTGTAGCTCAGCACGACACATGGCAGTGTCTGTCACTGTTATGTTGCTCGTGTCCATCTGAATAGTGGCATAGGCACCCTGTATACAATAGAACACATGGATGAGGAGGCAGTTACCAATAGCCACAGATACACAGCCTTAAACACTGTACCAGTCCTGACCTTTAATATCTGTAAAAACAGATCTGCTTGTGGACCAGTGGCTATGGGCAACATGAACCTTCTTGTGAGAGCCAAGTGAAAGTCAGGGACTGAATGTCTTCTGGCTGTGACCTTTCACCTCTGAGCCCACGTCCTGTCCAGTCTTCAGTCGGCATAGAGGATGAACCCTGAGAAGGTGCTATATTTGTTGCTGTTGCCCCCATGAGCTTTGCCCCCATCCAGCTTTATGAAAACCTCATCGCCTGCGTCCAAATGAAGGATGACACTGTTGCTGGCATAGTCATAACTCTGGTCCTGGTCTTGGGCAATGGCACTGGCCCTGACCTGGAGTATGACACACACACACACACACACACACACACACACACACACACACACACACACACACACACACACACACACACACACACACACACACACAGACAAGGAGCGAGGAGGTGAAGAAATGTAAATGGTGAAATGCTGAAGAAACAGGTTTACAATGAAAAATATATTGGAATTCGTCACTTTACAAACAGGTATTAACAAAATACATTTACTTATCATCATAAAACGAAAATTATGTAATTATTATACATTACTACTAACAAGGCCCAGAGGATAATATTAAGATGACATTAGCGAAGCTGATAATGTTACTTAAACAAATGCTTAATATGTTCACAAACATTAAATGACTGGCTGTTTCATCAGCTGACATCTGACCACACTTATACGCCACATACGAGTGAACCAAAAACTCTTATTTTAAGAAAAGAAGTGTGGGCTGAATTTGAGAGTTCAACTTTGTGTGTCTCCCCCGTGGTGAATATCTTGTTTTTCCTCTCATGACTCAACTGAAAGGGTCAGGCTTGAGTCAATCTGCCTCTGAGGAAGGATTGCAGTGCATCCTATCGCCTTGCCTTATGTTTTATTCTTAACTCCATATTTCTCTGGGAGGAGCACTGAAAATGCCATGTTTTCCTGAATATGAGTGTCATCGTGTCAACACAGGCTAATTACTGAGGGTGTTAGATCTGGAGCATAACACCCAAATCTCCTTTGCATTTCTAATAAAAAGTTAAACTGGGGGGAAGCTGCTGTACAGTTAGCCACTAAAGGACATGTCCCCTCTAAGCTTTAGCTAGTGTATAATGATCTGGGTTGCCAGGTTGGTTGTTACGCTGCAACTTCACCGACATTTTCTAATATAAATTTGAACCAGCATAGGAGCGAGGAGTTCTGTTTAGCCCCAGTGGAGTATTAAAGTGTATGTCTAGAGGCTGCAGGGTCTGAGAAGAGAAGCTGAGCCACGGATGACAGCATGATGATAGACATGAGGACAATGCAGCCTAAAGTCCTTTCCATCCCTGTGTCCACCCTCAGCCTTACTGCAACAACATGATGTCCACTGCTAACAAATAAACACTGAATGACAGTTTAATTTACAGTTATATGGTATCCCCCCTCTGTGTTGTAAATGTGAAAAAATGTCTAATTTCTGTCAGTGATTTTAACCAGGGATGTGCAGAGTATTAATGGCTTAAGTGGCTTGACGCCACTTTGACGTCTTTGGCTGAAGTGTCCCCTGGACCAAATAAATACATAATAATGATCACATTGTTGCTGTTGCAGCTGTCACTGTTGTTTCTATAATAATTATTATAATAAAGGCCTGTCAGGCTCCTGCTTAATGAGCAACCATGTCATCATCTAATTGTTGGCAGCATTCATTTCTCTGCACCTTTTCCCTCTACACTTTCCTTTTTTTTCCCTCTATGTGTGAATAAAGACAAATTAAGTTGTTTGTCATAATGCGGGTTATTTAGTTGGTTTACATGTTTGATTGAAGCCAATTTCCGAATACTCCCTTGTTTTTGACTGATCCTCATTAAACAGAGCGCAACACACAGAGACTATATTTGTGTTTGGTTATGTGGTAAGTGTGTTGTAACTGTTAGCATGAACTTTTGTAATACTTTTTTCATCATTTTTCATTCGATGACTTGGAGCTCGCAGACAACAGGTTAATCCACTAAAAATGGAACCTGATGTTGTGTGTTGCACAGTATTAACAGTGGCAGTGCCTGCTAAAGAGAGCAAACAGAGGCAATGATTAAGAGCTGGGGGAGGCAACTTAAGGAAGTCTCTAAAAAGCAATTATCACCCAACAACTGAGTCACTGTCTAGCTGAGGTTCTTAGACACACATAAGTATATTTTTCTCTTTTGCTTTTGTTAAAGTTGAAACTAAGCAGGTTTTATGGACTGTAAATCTAATACTCTGTCTATTATTACATAAATGTACCTTAATTGTTGCTGATGTAAACATTTTTTTTAATTAGCTATAATTTTAACAACGTAAGTGGAAAATTCTTTTCTACGAGGTTAGAAGTGGAGTATGTGTGTAAGAACAGAATATATTATATGATGTAGGGTGCCAATATCAGGATGAGGTTTGGGGAAGGATGGGGTGCCCTCTTTTCATTTAGCCCCTGCCCCTTAAAATGTCTGTGCACGTCCTTGCTTGTAACTCTTGTTTACAAAAATGCTAGGAACCAAGCTTACAAGAACAATACATAGGGGGTGAAGGGTTAACATGAATACCCACAATATACAATCTAATGCCATCAATATGATTACCTTGCAATAACTAAAACGTGTGAAACGTAACATGTCTATTTTTTGTGGATACTGTGTCTAAGAGATGTATTTTGGGATGCGGTGATTTTATCTTGGATTTTGACACCTTAACATGACATATTACAGTATGATGCAGTCAAATGTGTTGAGTGTAGTGTATCTTGAAATTATTTGAAAGTACATACCATGTGGTGTATTTTGCAATTCAGCCTAGTAAAACACCAAAAACTTTGGCCACAGATTTGAGCCTACAGTTCCATGAAACAGCCTTGACAAAAATGATCTCTTCTATCTTCACAAATACACCACTTATAGAGTGGCTATTGTACTGGATTGCATTATAATGTACAGGTGTTTGGGTTATTGTTTCCATCCCCTGTTAGCCCCCTGCAGGCTTCCTGAGATGTTTGCAGGAAAATGTCAAGGCTAAGATTTACATGGTGTTTGATCAGTGTCATCACCTGGGGCTTCAAAGACATTACAAAATTATCCGCGAATATAGCAAATATCATGATTCGATATTGAAACGCCCAGGCCTGACAGGCAGTCTGATAGCGCATACTAGCTCATCATGGTTCCATGAAGTTTGTTGTATTTCAAAGGGCACCAGCTTTGAACTAACCACTGCCCCAGGCTGTGTTTTGATGTGTGCAGAGCAGAGATAGCACTGCACTCCTTCCCCTCACTTCAACGTTTACATCATTTGATGGGTAATATGCACAGATACACAATCTGGCACCGTGCCACTGTGCATTGTTATTATACTTGACTATAACACCATACCAAGTCAGACCTAAATCACTACTCACATGAATGCATGACTTCTCAATTTAGACTGCCAGCACACTGGTTACACTGTTCCCTGAGCATTTTGATGTCGGTTCATCCCGGTGTATGATACAGGGTTCATAACTCATCATGTCAGTAAATAAATCATATTGTACTATTTGTATTTTGAAAAACTCTGCTTTGTTCCATTTGTTAAATTCAAAATTAAATCATTAAATATCAGGAAGTGTTTTGAGAAGTGTCTGAAGAGCTAAAAGTGTTACCCACCACACCATTCTTGATCAGGTCAGCCCACATGCTGGTGCCATCTCCTCCCCTCATCAGCACATTGTAGATGAAAAAGTAGGTGCCAGGGATCTTACAAGTGAACTTGCCTGTTGCGCCCTCATAGTTACCGCCAATATTAGTCACCACGTCATCAAACCGCAAAATATCATAACCTTCTTGAGGGTTTCGTAGTCCTGCATAAAATGCTACCCGGGGCGTGGTGTTGTAGGTAGTTGTGCTAACTGCCCCTTTACCCCCTAAACCTAATATCCCTGTTCGTACTATGTCCACACCATCTCCCGGTGGTCCCTTAGGTCCTGGTGGGCCTGGCTCTCCAGGTGGTCCTGGGGGTCCAGGCTTGCCAGGACGTCCTGGTTTACCTTGTGGGCCATGATCACTGTAGGTAGGCAGTGGCGGGCCGATGCTGTGATCACTCAAATCTGCCTCGTCATCCACCTGTAGCCCTGTGGTTGCTGTATCTGTGCCCATGTTCACACCTGTTCCCGTTGTGCCCGTGCTGGGGAAGGGGTCACAAACCATGCGGCATGTACCGAGCATCTCGTAGTGGCTCGCACTGTCATCTGTTCCACCTGTGCCAACGGAGCTGACCAGCACAGGAATGAGGACCACCAATACCAGGACCAGCATGACCCCAACAGCAGCTGCCACCAGGGTCTTCCGCCCGATGCTCAGCCGGGGTAGGGGCTGCGCTGCCAGCGTGGAACTCTCCGGGGTGGAAATGGTGACTGTAGGGAGTGCGTCCACCTGGCAAAACACAGAGTCGATGACGATCTCCGATGGTGGAGATGGTGCCCAGGGAGAGCCGGTTTGAGTGTGTGAGTGAGTGACAGAGCTGTGTGGGAGTACGAGAGAGGGAGTAGAGCAAAGGGACCGAAGTGATCAAAAGGAGAGGGAGATTGAGAGAGTGAGGAGAGAGAGTAAGTGGAGAGGAGGCGGGAGAGAGTTAGACAGCTTGAGAGAAAAAAAGAAAAGAAGCAAGGGGAGGAGAGAGTGAGCAACATATACTCACTAACCATCTGAGTCAGGACTGAGGAGGGCACTTTCCTACTCGCAGATGTGAAAAGCCAGGGAAGACATAAACAAGGAGCCTGATATATACAGCATAGAGAATGAGAACATGATCAATTAATGTATGTTGCGTATATTTTTACTTATCTATTTATATTTAAATGGTTGGGTGTGTGTGTGTGTGTGTGTGTGTGTGTGTGTGTGAGTGTGTGTGTATGTGTAGTGGGAGCTCTTGCATACTGGAATGATTCCAGACATGTGTGGTCAGTCAAGCTGTGACCTTCACAAAATAAGCAAACTTTTAAAGGGGCAGTTCAGAATTTGTAAGTAAAATTGTGTTTTACCACTGCATTGCTCTTATAATTCCTATTGGTTATGATATAATTTTACTCACTAAATGAATTGTTGAGACCTGTGGTTGTGGTAACATCAGAAGAGCAAGTGACACAAGTGGTGCGGCGATGAAACAAATTGACCCACATCGCTTCTGAAATCAAAGGTGATCTCTGCCTCCGTGATTTTGCAACAACTTCCTGATTCAACATTGATCCACAATAGTCCTTTTTCACAGCCTTTTGGCTTGTTATAGCGGCAAGAAACACAGGTGTATCGAATAATATTCTAACCATGCAAAGCAGCATTAATTGATTTATTGGCTGCTTGGGGCAGCAGAACAAGCATTGAGGTATTATCACCATATAAAGTTGATATGGCAAACATTAATGTCCAGCAGACTTCGAGCAATGTTTAGCTTTCATCTGGAGTCATGTTTCCATCCATGCAAAAAATAGAAGTCCAATATAGTCTCCCCCTTTAGCTCGGGTCTGGTTTCCACCAACTCCTGACCAACTCTGTCTCTTTAGCTGCTACTTGCTACAAGTATGTTCACGAGCTTGACACTGACTTTGTCTGTTTGCAATTTGGTGCCAGGCTGGTAGTATTTTGCGGGTTCTAAAACCAAAACAATGATCTAAAAGACACTAAAACATTCCGTATGGCTGAGGGTAACTGCAGTGATGGGTGATAATTCTTTGTAGCTTTGTCACTACAAGTGACACTTTTCTAATACATAGAGTCATTTCGCCTACTGTTAAAATGAAAATATTTTTAGTGCAGCTTCAAGTGTCACCATAAGATATGATAGTGAGCCTGGATTCGCAGGAGGTGGGCCCTGGAACTGACACAACCCAACAGAATGAAGCTGCTGTAAATATCATTAATTACACAAAATGTCAGCTATGAAAAGCATCAATTAAAATTTCACCAGCAGTAACTTTGCAGCAATAGCAGAATGTCTAATATAAATATGTAAAGTTTATAAATACATACAGGCACAAGATTAGCTAAGGCACACTTACCTTAATTTTCTCTTCCACTTGTTTTGGTCAAGTACCATATTAATTTGTAAATTTTTTGTATTTTTTGTATTTTTTTTTGGCTAAATAAAGTGAATCCTACAAGCTACAGTGGTTCAGGCAGACAATTGGAGTTGACATGACAGCCTAACACCTATCAAATTTTTAGCAATGAGGCAGGCTTTGTAAACTCTCATTGGCTTGCCAACTGCTGTGCTACTGCTGCTAACTCAGCTGCAACACTTTATGCCGCCACTGCTGCTCTTGTAGTATTTGATTAGCAAGCAAATCGAAGAAGGAAGAAATATTGCTTGTCGAAAGAGATTCAACAGAGGGTTTACCTCACAGATGCCTACAGCTTTGGACCAAGACATTTGTTCCCCTGAGATGCCAAAGAGCTTCACCAGTTAAGGCACGCATTTGTTGCTTAAGCCAAGATGAATGTTGTGGGTTGTGTTGTTGGCTCTGCTTGGGCCACGTTTGTGTGCTCAGGAGTATTTCTGTGTTATGTGGCTGCCAAGGTTGCTGGCTGTTGTTGCTGCTGGATTGTTCTCCCACTGATCTGCTTATAACATGGACTCCTGCTGGTTGATCATCTCTGCTCTATTGATGCTGTCATGAAACTATGTGCAATAACATAACATTATGTTTCTTTCATCCCCTTTATTTGAATGGCTTTTAAATTTAAAAATATGTGTTTGATTATTATGAGTTTTAGATAACTTTTGCACCTATTTTAGGTTGATGCCTAAATTTCCTATCCGGCTGGTTCATTACAAACTATTAGCCCACAAGAAGGTAATATTTGCAAAATTGCTCGAAGTGGCTTTAAGGGAGAGACACGTCGAATATATAGTTTGGCAAAATCTGTGACGGTAGGCAAATTTAGATTGTTTCATTGTATTGTAACATGACATAACCTGAACCCTTCACTGCTGAGTACTGGATTCATGTCTGCTTAATATCCTAATTACACAAAAGTGCTGTGCTCATGTTCAACTGATTATTTCCTGCTACACGCAGCTGCACTCATTGCCAACCCCAAGCTAATTACTGATAGTGATCTACTGTTTATGAATGCTGCAGTATAATGTTACATAAGCAATCATTGTCTACTCCAAGCGATAAACCTTTGCGAGTTTTATATGCTCAAATTAATTATTATATCTCCATAGCTGATGTATCAGGTGGATTGTAGGTTTACACGTATCAGTCTAAATTGTTAAGATGGTATATCCTCCGCGGTGGTTGGAGATGTTTTGTTAAAGAATGGCCTCATGGTGGCTGGTTTCCTCACGTAGTAGATAACATAATAGCTGGTGTCGGGCTATGTACGTAATACAGCGTAGATGTTCAGTAGTGTGTGCTTGTGGTAAGTGATGATATTTAGTGTTACAGCTTTGGAAAAGCTGTAACACTAAATATCAATTCAGTACATACTTTAATCGCTGTAATGCTGAAATCCAAAAAAAGGTTTATGAAAGGATGCAAAAGACCTGTAGACTTTGAAGAATAAGAAGTCAAAACAATAGTATCTTAGAACTTAATGTTTGATTTCATAAAGGCATGCTATAACCAGCGAGGCACTGAACATGATGCTCACGTTCAATGTACAATAGAATATTTTCATGTTATGTTCAAGCTATACACATAACACCTTGTAGATTTTTTCTCAGAAGATAACCACCTTCCTACCACTTAACCAACAGATGTAACCACAAAACAAACCCAGTCACACTGAAGTCAGCTGCGTACACGTGACTACAGTATGGCTGAAAATGTTGGTGTTATCCAGTGATATTAGATTTTCACGAGAGTATTATAAGCAGACAGTAGTTTTGTGAATCCTCTCCACGTTTTGATGCTGTTGTTGTCACAGGACATGACAATGGCACTGAGTCAGACACCTCGAGCAGTGCTTTCTTGCTGATTCTCTCCAACTGACAGCATAGTAAATCAGAGAGATTACCACATAGTTAGTGTGACTGAAAAGGTTTTAAATATTCATTAATCCTTTACCATCAAAAATAGTCTAAATTTCAGGTATATCCCATATGAAATCATGAGAAACTATATCATTGTTACAAACACACAAAAAAGACAAAAAAAGAATTGACCAAAACTAACAAATTATGCTACAAAAGAGTTAAAAGGTTACAAAAATACCAAAAACAAACAAAAATATAAGGGTTATATATTAGGCCCCTCATCAGCTCAAGAGAATCAACCAGGTCAAAGCATTAATCACAATAAAAATCATTCTCATATATTTTAGAAACCTGAAAATTTCAATACTTAAAAGAAATTGTATCTGAAATTGTACATGTCATCCATCCCTATGAAGCGCCACACAAAGACTTTTGATTTTCAAATTTTTGTGCCCTCATGTGGTCTTTTAAGATATGACAAAATATGTCACCTCCATGTATTACATTCACTCTCTTGCGCTTATTCTTCCGCCTTCACAGTGGCTTTAGATTCGCAGCTGTGCAGCAAAGCTAAACACAATTCCTACTAAGGTTGAAGACAGCAGTTGGCCTTTGAGGTTTCTGCTGAAAGCGATTTTGAAACTGTGAAAACAGCATTGGACAACAAATTCAATTACAAATCAGAAAAAGATGAGATACTATATACAAGAGTTAGAGCAATGCTATATACTAGAATATGTATAGAATATATACTACATATAGTCTAAAGTTATTTTTTTGCTAATGTTCAGCTACTCACATTACGATTCACAAGAATCTTTGTATTCGTGTTCCCATTCCACTGACTGCATTTACTTCTTCTAACCAGAGGATGGCACCCATTGCTCACTGTTGGAGAGATTTAAAAAGGAAACTAAAAAAAGTCAATGCAGTCATCCTCCAACAACTCGGCCAGGATTAGGAACCTTATACTAAAACTTGGTGAATTCTGTCCACAGATTGTCATATTGAATAACAGTTACAACTCCCTTGGTTGTGATGTGTTTTGATAAAGCGTGCAAAAAATGAAATTGTCTATGCGTATTTTGTGCACTACGAATCCAAGCTTTATCGTGTTGAGTACACACACTGTTTACACCGCCATGTCAGGACAATGTCCCACCTCCACGCAGCAGCAGGAACCAGTCAGGTCATCTTATCAGTAGCGGAGTAGGACAGTAGGGGAAGGTGTAGATCACCCATCTTGAGCAGCCTTGCTAACATTCCAGCATGGACACAGGGGACGGCCTTGTCGGTAACCTGAGAGCTGAGGAAACGACAGGCCCTCTTTGATGTCTGCATTCAGGATGGACTCAATAGATAGTCCATTTAGCTGACTTTTGGGAGATGCAGGGTGAAATGTATTTGGTACTAGTGTCTATTGATGAATTTCTTTAAATCAAGGTATAAGTAGAAGAAACATAAAAATTATATATTTTTGAAGTGTGAAATTACATTTTGTACTTGTAGTTTTGCCTTTGTAGCCGTATTTACGTAGCAGAATAGTTGGGCTAAATAAATTAGGTGCCTGTGGTGGAAATATTTCATAGTCAAACACGAAGTCAGGATAATTACGAAATCCAGAGCTCTTCAGTGTGATTATCTCTCACTGACATTTGGTATAATAATCCCGTATATAAAAGGAAAGAAAATCTGCTCCTTGTATGTTTACAAAAGAGTTCAAACAAAGTAACTTCCTTGATTCTTTCATTTTGGACTCTTCCTTTTTAGGCAATGGGCCGCTGCTTTGCAGCCCCTCTTGGGATTCTGTGGGAATTCCTTAGCTGCTTTGCCTTGCAGTTGGTTTTCAATCCTCAGATATTATTATTGTTATGTGAGGAGAAGGAATTGAAAAAATGTGCCATGTTAGTTTGAATAGTCTTGACACAGCTTTGTCCCGGCTTTGTAAACAACTGCATGTGGTTTGTATTATCTATTATAAGTGGCAAAATAATTCAGTCATTTATTTTGGATCATTGTGTTTGGCAAAATGACACCACAAGACATCCGCACTGCCGACTCAAAACCCCAAATGTCAACCTCATGGTGGTGCTGGAGACAATGTGAGCGGATCAACATAGCCACGAGGATACATCGTATGTGAAACCATGAATGCCTTTATATATTTTTGTGCAAAAGTTCAGCTACTCATGTTATGATTCACAAGAATTTTTGCCGCACCCCCTCCAACACAGGCATCTTGGCAAAAAAAATTAGTAGTAAATGCACATAATTAGTAGATGAAGATTTGCATTTTTTTGTTTTCGGCAGTTCATCTAATGAATTGCAGGTCAGAGTAATGACAGGTATTTAGCATGTCTTAAAAGCCAAGTTCTGATAGAACCTTTGGGTCCACATGTGGATTGGAGGGATTAAAGGATGGTCTCTACAAGACAAATCCAAGCAGCATCAGAAGCTGGCCTCCATATTCATGCAGTATTGACTGCATCATGACGAAAAGTATGCGGAAGCAGTGCAATACAACTCATCATGTCGCCATAACAGGCCAACTAGAGGATAACAAATTCATTCTGGGACCTTAAAGTAATGTATCGGCAACATTAATTTATACAATCAATATGTGTGTTGTAAACATACGACATGCCATCTTTGATGTCTATATTCAGGATGGACTCAATAGATAGTCCATTTATCTGAATTTTGGGAGATGCAGGCTGAAATATATTTGGTAATATTTGTAAACAACTGTATTTGGTTGGTGTTATGTATAATAAGTGGCAAAGTAATTCAGTCATTTATTTTGGAATTTACTGCAATTGGCAAAATGACACCACAAAAAATCTGGATTGCTGTGATGTCTCACTGATACTCGCATATCCTATTTTTTGTAATTCTGTCCAAATTGAGATACATGTTCATACACACTCAGCTGTCAGTTTATTAGGAGCACCTGGCTAAAACGAATGCAGTCCTGCAATGAGTCCTACCTTCGTGAAGGTTATAAAGTTCAGTTTTTTGTTAAAACTGGGTTAAAGAGGTGTTGATTTTGGGTGTATGATCATTTCGGAGGATGTAGACTGTGGTGGTGCTGAACTGAATTGCGTCATGTTGACAGGTGTTCCCATTATTTTGTCCCCCCCTTTTCAAATCAATGAGGGTTGGCTAAACAACAAACACACCTCTTTCTATAATGCGATACATGCTGCTTGGATTTTTCTTGTAGAGACCATCCTTTATAAAAAATATAAACTGAACATTATAATCCTAATGAAGGCAGAATTTATTGCAGGACTGCTGTATTAGACTACATTAGTTTTAGCTAGGTGTTTATAATAAACTGACAAGTGAGTGTAGACTGTAATAGATTATTTTGTGATGAGTAGATTACAGAACCCCCAAAAAACATTTCATTTTCCTTTTTTATGGATGTATTTAGACTGGTTAGACTGAAGTTTTATTAGGAATATCCTCTTATATGCTGTTTTTTTTTTTTTTTTTGTCAGAGAGGTCTGAAATCTGATCTCCTATCAGTCACAGCTCTAGTTTCTGCTCTGGAAGTGCCCAAAGAGCATGTCTGTCTATGCAATTTCCAGCTGCTGGAATCTACTCCTCACAAACATTAGACACATATTTCCCTTTTTAGGGCATGAGAATCTATTACGTAATTTGGGAAGCACTCGGATTTCTAGCAAACTCGCCTGTGTGGAAGCGGGAGGCGAGGAGCCCCGAGAGGCATCGCGATCGACCAACCAGACGCCAGGGAGCTTGCCTTCCCGCTCGCTGATTGGTCAGAGGGCGGGCGACGTTCGTTGACGTTTAGGTTGCTCGCGCTCACTCCCTGGCTGGGAGTTTTTTCACATTGATGGTTTGACGGCAGTAGTTTTGGTCTTCGCACCGGAGGGTGAAACTGTCCTGGAAAAACAAACAAAAAAAAGCTACCGGGATAGTTTCTTTTTAGGCCTTTGCAGCGGGATTTTTGGAGTAAACCGCCTTAAGTGGTAGGAGAGCCAGTATTTTTTCTCTTGGATAGTGGTCTAAAGTTGTCACCATGCCGGTTTTTCACACGAAGACGATAGAAAGTATTCTGGAGCCGGTGGCTCAGCAGATATCCCATCTGGTGATAATGCACGAAGAAGGTGAAGTTGACGGGAAAGCTATTCCAGATCTGTCGGCGCCGGTTGCTGCCGTGCAGGCGGCTGTTAGCAACCTTGTCCGGGTGAGTAACTTTCTTCCCTTGAGTAAAAATAGTCTCTGGTAAAGTCTGCCTGAACTCGGCGTGTGCGGTAGGCTACCTGTCGCTCTTTGTCCCACACCGTCCGCTCTCAAATGAACTTACTCGAGAGCGTTGAAAAACAATACTCACCAGAATCCGAATTTAGCTAGCTGTGTCTTATGTATTCAATTGCAGGGAAGATGTACGTATGATATTAAAGTTTCTTGAAGTTTGTTGACTCGGGGCAAAGGGCAGTTACGCCCTTTTCCCCTTGAAAATATCCCCTGCCTCCTCTGTAGCTGCCATATCTTGACGTAGGCACCGCTGCTAGTATGTATGAGCCAGGTACTGGAGCAGGCTAAAGTGAATTACTTTTTCCGTTTAATCCAGTCAACTTCACACGACAACTGCACTGAATGTCTTTGTGAATCAGAGTATGAATGAAATTCAGATATAGAGAAGGTTTTTTTTTTTTTTTATTTTTTATTTTTTTACAAACACGAACCTGAGTTCAATAACCCGGCATACGATCTGCAACCAAAACGTCCTGACAGATCTACATACTGTTGCATGGGACAGTTTGAAAAATTATTGACCATTGATACAGAGTCAAGTCATAAATATTATATGTCAGCTGTCAGCAGTGCTCTGCTAATGTTATGAAATAACAAGCCTCCATCATGGCTTCACACCCATCTTATGTGTCAAAATTGGTCTTTTGCATGTAGATCTGGTTTTACACTATACCCAACAGAGTGTACGACCTGATTAGGAATCTTGGCTACATTCCTTCTGCAAAAACCTCTTTACTCTGGTAACATGCTATATTTTGAATTGTGGCCCCTTAATATTTAGCTGGATCTTACATTTTGATAGCCTTGACAGCGGAAAATTGTAGTCTGCAGTAAGTACTGTAGCCTTGTCTGTAGTCACCCATCAAAATGTTGTCTTTTTACCATAGTTGATTCACTAGCATCAAAGAATTTGATAGGTCAGAAATGTTGAGGTAACACAGATTATGCATCAAAATGAACATAAAAAAATCACTTGTATTTTGACCCATAGCCCAGAAAATCAAACCACGAAATTTAACCAAAACAGTTGACAAGTTTTAGAGAAAAACCTGCAAACAAACCAACTGAACCGAAATATAATCATCTTGGCATAGGTACAGGAGCCACAATTATATTATCATACGTAGTTGGTGCCTGTGTGTTTTTTTTTTTTTGTCTACCTACACAGATAAATTAAAATGTCTTTAGGGCTATTAATTACGCATTTGGAGACTGTCTTTCAAAAACTTTAAATTACATGCACCCTCTCAACCGGATGCAGCTGCAGTTTCAGGTATTTTTAGTATCAAAAATGACCTAACCAAAATGGTGTTACTCAGGGCCACATTGTAACTATCGTGTCACCAAATGCCAATGTTATTTCCTAAAATTTAGCCTAAAACACACACTAATACATGGTAAGCTTCCTGTTAAGGAAACAAGCAGATATGAGGATCCTGTCGGATATTGTGGTTTTTAAGGAAAGGAAGAGATAGAAGCTATATTAAGGCAGGCTTGGTTCCTGTGTGTTGTTCTCTCTGTCAGCCTCGTGAAGCGCACACTGGCAGTTGTTGGGCGATAAATTTGGACAATTGCTCTGGTGTCTCCTGTCAGCAAAAGAATGTTTCATTTAGAAGGATCGCTTGGCCCGAAATTTATTTAGCAGGTTTTATGGCCCAGAACCATCTCAGGCCAGGTCACTTCATGCTATGCCTTTGTTTTTCCTCAGTGCCCACTCCGAAACTGTAGGTTTGTACCCCTTGGTGTGCGTTATTTGTATGTCTACACCAACCAGACTTTCTTCCTCTGAGGGACATTATAGAGAGGTGTTTAGAAAGTGTATTATGTTTATCTTTAACTTCAGTTGTTGATAGAGGGCCCTGTCATCTTAAATATACTTCAGTGATGTCAGTGTTTTGGAATATACTTTTCATACCTAGGATAACAGTTCATAAATACTGTCAAACAACAATTTTGGTTACACATAGTAAAACATTCGACCAGAACGTATGCTTATAATTCCATACCCAATTATATTTTGGTTTTGTAATCATTTGTAACAAAAAATAGTGAAGAGATATGCATGTCAAATTTAAATTTTTTTTTTTTTTTTTTTTTTTTTAAAGGGTCACTACAGAAACATGTCCATCAATAGAATTAGGATGATGGGTGTGTGATGTCAAAGAAAATTAGGCACACCTCTTATCATTTTAGACATGTTGGCATACATTCAATTTAAAGGGAGTGCAGTCAAACATAGTTGAAAATGTCATCAAAACATTGCAGTAGAGCTTAAAGTTATTCATATAGATATTTTTTATATTAACAAAGAATTGAAAGGTGTTGCTTGCACTGCAGAGAATTAACAGCTAACTCTGCTGCTCTACTAAATTTTTTAGCCTCTTTTGGCTTATTTTTGGATGCACATTTAAAGTGTGTACACTCCAATTAGACCCCTAAGTAAGCTGTGTTTAGCAAAAATCTCAAATAAACCCACTGTGCCTGCCTAATACCGGTAACTAGGCGGTAAAGAAAGTAGAATATATAGCAGCTAACAGCCAGATATTATAAAGCAGAGCTCAAAGGAGAGTGACTTGAATTCTTCAAATGGAATGATGAATCAAAATAATTGCTCATGGTGCCAGATGTGTAAATGGGCAAATGTTCGCTAACACGTTAGATGCAACATTATAAGACGATAATATGTCAGAGCTGGATGTCGGTCAGCATGTTTTAAAGTTCCTTGGCCCCCAAGTGACTAAAAAATCAATTAATGCAGGTTTAAATATGGGAACATTACATTGTTGCAGATGAATGTAACATGAATGCTTTGCTTGTCAACATGTCCTGACAGATGAAAACTTCTTGTGCAACCTCAGCTAGCTTGGGGTGAAATGATCCAGGCTCTCAGGACTTTCTGAATTGTGATCAGATGTTTCCAACTGTGGCATGAATGACTGGATCGGCTTGTAATTATTTATCAGTTGCTGTAGCAACACTACAACGTGGACAGCATTATGAATGCTTTGAAGTTGAGGATCAGATGTCATTTCTTCTGGTTTCAGTCCCACCAGTCGCGTGAGTCATATATGGCAAAGCTAAAATGAATAAACAATGGAGAGTAAATTACTGTCGAGGAAAGGATCATCTTTGGAAGGGAAAGGGATGAGGCTGTGTAATTGCAGTTCTCCAGACATTCTTAGGGTGGGGCTGTGTCAAAGAAAAGCTATCTACCTCATTGTCTGTGTAGCCCGGAAAAAACCCTGTTGCACAGACTTCCTCGTCCATGAATTCTGTTCTAAATCTTTGAGCCTGAAGCTTAAACACAGTTTATCAACATGGATTTGGATGATCTGAAAATCTGACATCTGGGTTACAGATGATTGTCCCTTTCAAACTTCATATTCTGATGGTTGCGTCAGGTTGCTTTCCATTGCTAAAGAAAGAAAAGGAAGATGAGCTTTCAGGATGCTCTTGGATGCAAAAGCCTGTGTGAGGAGGTCTGGTGAACTCACTGTGATAAATGTGAAGACCTTTAAATTATTAATTTGAAAGAGCCTAATCGTATTATTCCAGATGCATGGCGACGAAAGTGTGGCCCTTGTAAACTGACCCAGTGTTTTACAGCGCAGCATGGCCACAAAACATTGTGATTCAAATATGTTCAGTCTAACCGAGACCCTTCAGAAGTGATCAGCAACTTAAACTTCAGTGTTTTCAGACCTCAATTAGTGATGAATGGGAGGAATGTGAAGAATTCCCAGCAAGTAGGAATGCATCCTGCCTCCGAGGGGGGTGGGGTTGGGGGCTGAGCTGATCCTTTGAATAAAAATATTGAGTAAGGCTATCAATCAACAAGCCCTCCCAGAGAAAAGCTTGTGTTTACACGACAGTTCATGTCAGTTTTGCCCATCTCTGTCATCTGTGTTTGACTAGTTATGCAGTTTTAAGTTGGTAAATGTTTTTACCTGCAGGGTTATGGGTAAATGATATATTTGGAAAAGTGTGTGAGATGGTGTGTTCAATGCTCGTGCAATAAGCAAGCCTGGTGCAACAATAAGAGTAAGTGACAATTACTAAATTGGTAGCAGGGCTCAAAATCTGCTGAGCTGTACATAAAGAACCAACTCTAATGTTTCCTCTATAATATTATGCAGCCGTGGTGCTCAGGGGATCATTCTAGTTTTGTCTCATACCTCTCAGATTTAAATTTTAAGTTGAGAATGTGGTGCTAAAAAAGTTTTTGAACTATAATGAAACCATTACACGTAAACATTTGGAAGTGAATTATCTTTGCTCTGCAAGTGTTTATACTGTATATTAAGAGTTCAAATATTTTCCTAATTGGGTAAATGGAACACCAACATGCTTGTCTGTGCCAGAAGTAATTTCAGGCCCGCATTATTTTTATAGTGTTTTTTTTCTTATTTTTTATTTTTTTATAGGCGTCGGATAAAGAAATTATGCCGGCGATGTAGAGTCCTGGAACGGATAAAGTCGCAAGTGTTTGTCTTCCTGCTTGCACAAAAAAAGCTACATTTTCTGTAGTGTTGCTGAGATTACAAAATGACCCTTTATGCAACAATACCAAAAGAAAATGTGATTACAGGAAGTTGGGCTGAACGGTAGTCTTTGAGTTGTGTGGAAAAATATAACTTACATTACATTTCACATGTTGTTCAGGAAACAGCAGCAACACACTTGGAGGTTCTCAACAATTTCATTAAACTTGATAAGATATAAAACAAATACAACATACAGAAGCATTTGAAGAGTTATAAAATACTAAACTTTGGTTAGTATGGATAGTATATATTAAGGTCCTGAATAGTCATTTCAATCACCTACTTCTTTAATCCTTTACATATGAGAAGCAAATGTGTTCATCAACTTAAGTGCTTAAAGGGATACAAAAGAAAACGCTTCCTATTACACGGTACTCCATCTTCCTGCAATGTGTCAAGTGAAATCTTTTCAAGCTGCTCACCATTTGATTCTGCCATCATGGTATCACTACAAAGACAAGGATCTCCTGTGTAGTTTCCAATGAAAAGAGAGAATCTCGTCTTCACAGAAATTCACTGTTGTGTTACAGATTCACAATGCATCTGAAGACTGTTGTTTAATCAGTTTGATGAAACTTTATCAGGGTAAGAGGTTGAAGAGGAGTGTTGAAATGAAGGATGAGGGAAATGCAGGAAGCCAAATCAGGAAGACCCGGCAGCTGTCGGCCCTCCTCAGGAACCGGAGTGAGAGCCAGTGAAGGGAAACCCCTCTGCCTTAGCAGTGAGATGTGTGTGGCAGATTTTACCTTTTCCAGAGAACAAAAAGTCAAGTTCAAAGGAAGGAGAAGTAATATTTGTATTGTTCAAACTACTTTTAATGCATCTTATGTAGCCTTATCCTTAATTATAACGTAGAAGTGATGTTCCAATCATTTGTGGTGCCCCTCCTGCCTCACATGGGCAACAAGCTAATAGGTGACTTCTCACATTTGTTGTAAAGCGAGTGCATTTCATGAACCCGGCAAACAGTCATACCTTTATCCAGGCCTTGAATCAAAATTAAAAAGGTGCCAGTGCTCCAAACCAGCAGACTGCTTAGCATGCACCTGCAGCATTTGGAGGCACAAGTCATGCACAAAAATTATTAATTTGTGGGTATGCATGTCTAATTTTTGATATGAAATGAAAATACTTCACTGACAGTAATGATGGTTTAAATATCTCAGATACGAAGTGACAACCCTATGCAATGAGGGATTTAGATCTCTTGGAAAGCTCCACATAGTCTATGGTCCATTGAATCACCTCATTGAGTAACTGATTGTGATGTTGACTCTTCCTCCCCGACCCTCAGTAGATGCAATAAAAGTAATCTCTTGTTAGCCCTGTCCTTTTTATCTGTCCTCGTTCTGGTGAAAAACGACAGCTCACCTATGACAAGCCTTGTATTGACTCACTCTTTTTTTTAAGAGGAGGATTCACACTGATGAGTGCCACTCCCTAGTAACACTGTATGAGCTGCTAATCTCCTGTAACATGAGATAGATAGATGTGATATATTCTCTCTGGCTGCAAGCCCTGTTTTAACACAGCCAAGCAGGCCATTTGATTTGTGACTTTCCTCGCCTTGGATATCCAATGTGTAGCGACTTCCTGAACCAAATTAATAAACCATGTTTGACACCACTTGACAGATGAACGATAAAGGTGTTGACCTTCAGATCAACCTCCTTTGCTGCCCATTAGTCAAAAGCCATTTGGTATCTCAGGACGCAGCTCTCGTTGGATCTCAGACTATTGATTGGAGGTAGCTAATGGAGTGCTGTGCCTTCAGTTTGTGTGAACATGTCTCATCAGTTTGCAGTGCAAAGTCACTTAGAGTGGGAATCAGAGTCTGAGTTGCACTTTGAGGAAATAAACCTGTGTGAAGAATAATATACAGCTTATTTGTAAGACATTGCTAAGGGCAGCGCAGAGAGTGCTTGCCAGAATTTTGCCATCATAGATTGTTGCAGTCACCATGATTAAGGCAGCATTGTATAAAACTACCCGACATGTGAAAGGCAGACTGTGTCTTGGCAGCCTTGAGGCTTTCAGAGTGGACTTTCTTCTCCCAGCAGAGTGATGGGCTGCTGTCAACAAAGCCGAGTCTGTTCCAAAGGAGCAGCCACTTTATCAAGCTACTTCACAACACAGGGTTTCCACACAGCTCTCTTGGATGGTAAAAGACTTGTCAGTGTTTCCACTCCAGATAAAAATGGTAAATGAGACTGTCAGCCGGTAGCTTGGTATGTGACAGCTTGGAAGAAAATGACACTGAATCAGTGAAAGGTCCTGAAAAGAAGATGGAAATGAACAAATGCCCTTCCTTAATGTGGTTCCATAGAATCTATTTAAGGAAAGTGATATTTGTGTTGTGGTTTGGGTTATGGTTCTCCGCTCTATAGAGCTGAAACTGGATGTGCTCACTTTACCATTTCCTCTCTCCCCCATGTTTTCTGTCTTCACTATCAATTATCAAATGATGGCAACATGCCAAAAGATACATTTTAAGTCATTTATCAAGCAAAAATACCAAAGATTAGCTGGTTTTAATATGATGATTTGCTACTTTTTTCAGTTTTGTGCATGTGTGCTTCAGTTTTTGTAAATTTAACATCTTTGGATTTGGACATTTGGTCACACAAAACATGCAGTTCGAAAATTTTATCCTGGCCTCTGGGAACTAAAAATAGACATTTTTGCTACCTTCTAAGATGTTATAGAGTACACTATTAATGGATATTTTCATTACCTTTTTATTATGTTATAGAGCAAACTATTAATCTATTAAGCCAAAAAAAAAAACCAACCCAACAAATGAACCAATGGTTATAATTATCTCAAGTTTCAGTCCAGATTTTGAGTTTGGTCAGTGTTTGTATCATAATTGTGTTGTCCAAAATCATGACAGAGCTCAAAATACGGGAGACGGTCAGGCACCACAAACTGCTTGACAACAACAGTTATAAACTTGGGTCACTGTTCTATTTTTGCAGTGACTTGTTTGGATTGCTGTTGGGCTGCAGACTGTTTTTGTACTTAAAGACAGCAGGAAGAGGCTCCACAGGGAGCAGGAAAGGAAAATTACAATGACGCGTTGAATATAGTACCAAGAACTTCAAGTCTGCTTGGTTTTTAGACACTCCTGCGTGATGCTTTGGGGAGAATATGACTCAGCGCTTTTTAAATGCAGCGTGCACTCAGCTTCTGACCTCCAGATTGTTTGCCTACAGTGTAGTCAGTCTTTTTTCTATCTTTTGTTCATTTTACGTCATGTCTAAACTTGACTTGATCTCATATAAATCTTAGGGTTGTCTTAATCTGTTCTGAGGCTACCCAAGCAAGTGTAGTGAGTTTTTCAGTCAGAGGTTCAGTTCAGTACCTTTTCGATAAGGTGTCCTCGAAAGTAAGAATGCTATTATTTTATCAGCTGTAAGTACTTTAATTACTTCAATTCATTCATATTTTCAGTCATGTAATCTATAAAGTGTCAATAATACGGCAATATCACAAGCTACTGGAGTCCAAAAATTACCTGTTTTGTCTGACCAACAGTCAAAAAACCAGAAGTATTCCAATAAAAAAGATAGAAAAGTCACTAAATCCTCCCATGCAACAGAGTAACCAGCAATTTTTTTTCTATGTGGTGCTTTATAAAAGATCAACAGATTGAGTAATCAAGTAGCTGTTTAAGCGCATATAAAGTTAATTTTAGTAATTTTGATTTATGTTTTGCTGCAGATTTCTGCAATGTTGATGTGTAAATAAAAATCATTTTATAAAGAAATATGATGTACCGTTTGCATAAGATGAAATAAAATACACTTCATAGTATGAAAAGACATCTGCACTCAGATGCTACTTGAAGATATAAAAGATATCCACACAGTGCAAGTAAAACAAAGCAAAGTTGGTTTAAACCTTTTGCAACATGCTTGGCTCTCAAGTTCGAACATCAAGGCCAGACAATGGTATTACTTCCTTAGAGGATTTTACTGTTTATGTTCTATAGTGTTGGTAGGGCTTTAAGGTGTTTGTGTCACTTCCTGCCTCATCACCTATGTTTACTACTCTGTCTGTTCTCTATATCCCTGTTCTGTAGCCCTGCTGCCCTTTAGTTGAATGGGACAAAACAGCTTAAGTTGTTGTCGTTGGCTTTTGTTCAGAGCCACTCACTTGTGGAATGTCAGGGTGGCATATGTACACTGCCCCTTCACTCTGGGATGGAAAGCCTCTGTTAAGCTTAAGTTTTAGTTGAGCACAACTCTCGGCCCTAATTTATAACCCCTCAGTTACTCAGAGTCCCTCTGGGCCAGTGAAAAGAGAGTGAAGAGATGTATGTCAACTGTGCTCCATTTCAGCCTCCACGTCAACCCTCTGGAATGGCTCTGCTACTGCCTGTAGTCGGACACATTGACGAGCTCTCTTGGACTGCTCAGTACAGCATCACAACTACATCCTAAAGAACCAAAATAAAAGCAGAAACTACTTTTTAAATTTTTAGTAGGGCTTCTTGATTTTTTGATCAATAAATTTCCCAGCCTGGGCTAACATCTCTAAATTGCTTGTTTTGTCCGACCCACAGTGCAAAACTCAACAGTTTATAAAAAAATTCATATGATACAAATTACTTACATTGTTTGATAAATGACGATTCAAGTTCCAAAATTGTTTTTCTCTAATCAATTAAGTGTTTCAGCATTAATTACCATCATCTTTAATTTCTGATCTGTAGTCTAAAATGGATATTAACTAAACCTTGGCTAGCTCATAGCATTTCACTTTGGTACAAGATGGTGCAGCAAAGTTCAGCACATAGAAAATGTTATATACTGCTGAATTATGTGTATCACAATGAGATGATCACTCACGTAGTGTATATTTGTTATAATAAGAATAATGTAAAAGAAAATATTCAACATCTCCCTGTCACGCAGTGATGCAGCTCATTTAACCCAGACAATCTGATCCGTGTCCCAGTATGTATGTGTGTGATCCCTCACCCATGGCAGCTTGACGTGGGTGAATTGTGTCTCCCTACAGAGCTGAGGTCATGGTGGGGGAGGTGAGTCATTTTGGCATTTGAAGGAGAGGAGGCGTTCAGCTGCTTTACACATTATAACTGTGCTGAGGCCTGGCGTACCCACAGCAGCTGCCTCATTGAAATTATGGTTCGCTGGACAAGTAACAGGACATCATTCTGGAAAACGGCATGATTAAAGACAAAACTCCCTTAGGGGGAAAGTTGTGGTAATAGGTTTAGTCATGCACATGATATGCTATTGATGTATAAAATGTGTGCTTAAGTTGCATAAAAGTTTTGTAATAGATCTAAACTTTAAACATTACCGATCAAGTGCAACTGTGCCAACTCCTCTGAAACTTGGTGCTGGTGCTTTAAGTGTTGACTGATACAAAATCCTCATGATTTATGAGCTTGTCATCAGGGCTGAGGATGGGGTGGTGGACGTGACCTGTCGTGACTGGAGTCTGTTTGTCAGCCCCTTGTTCCACCTTTACCAGTTACTAAATATGTTACAGTTGCTAATTTTTATTAATAAAGGAAGAACGTATAGCATCTACCAATTAAAAAAAACAAAACACTGAAGTTAGAGCATTACTTCTTATTTAATGCCATCTAATGAACAGATTTTGTGTTCAGTTATTACCCAGTAGTTTGCAGTATCCTCGTCAAAATTGTAACCCCAATCATATTTTATGACAAGAGAAGATTGTGGATGAGTTCCTACCAAATCCATTTGTTTCTGTATTGCTACACTACAGAGTACATTATCACGCTTATACCATTAGAAATGGAAAAAAAGAGAAGCTGTGCTTTAAAAGTTGATTTGTTGTCAAATGATCCCATAGTGGAATTAGAATCACAAGAGCAAGTGTGAGCCTTGTGCACTGATTTTAGAACAGTGGTCTTTTTGTCATTTTTGCAGACAAAGCTCCGAAGCATGTAAAGAAATAGAACTTCACAAATCTGTGTATGTTTGACATTATTAAAAGTCTGATTGAAAGTGTTCAGTCAACAGTGTAATTAATAATACAAAAATAGCAAAAACGCCGTCAACTGAAAACAGTGCACGGCATGTTCTGGTTGCATATTTAGTCATGGTATGCAGCATGTGACAATATGTCCTGTGATCAGTCCAAACAAAAAAGGCAAACATATCCAAAGAATAACCTTTGAGACACATCTGGCTGCCATGCCCTCACTACACTCAACTGGGTTACCTGGTGCAGCGTCGTCCTCCAGTCTTTCCACAACTCTAAATTGTTGTATGAAAGTGAGTGTTATTGAAAAGCATCTGTGTTTACGCTGTAAGGGACCAATGAACGGCACGGGGTGTCCTCCCAGACCTTTGGGCTCCAGCCTCCTGTGACCCTTACAGAGATGACACAAAAAGAATGAATGACAAGTGGGTGAAATCGGTTGGAAACTTACTGGAGAGGTCAAAGTGAGCACCTGCTTTTGAAAACAGCTTCATATTAATCAACTTGTGCCCAACACGTTAATTAAATTTGTTGGCAACAATTATTATATTACTTGTGCAAAATAATATAAATACCGTTACGAATGACTGGTTTATAAAAAGTATTTATTCTAAGCTCTTAAATAAATAAAAGTTAGGTGAAATGTGGTAAAATATTGCTTGGAAATGTTGACTTTTTCGTATTTAATTAATCTTGGGTTCTGTTTTGTATCTCATTGATTGTACATTACCATTTTATTTACTTGAAATGTCTTTCACATGTAAAGTATCTGTGTTTTCCAGGTGGGTAAGGAGACTGTACAAACCACAGAGGACCAGATCATGAAAAGGGACATGCCACCAGCTTTTATCAAGTAAGCACAAGAGGATCACTTTACACACCTCAAATTCATACCATGAAGAACATATCAGATGTGTTTAGATGAAGTGATTCTCCCTCTACAGGATGTGGGACCCACTAGCCTCTCTTTCTCTCTTTATCTGTTGCAGTAATGGCTGGTTGTGCCCAAACAAAGGTCAGACATGGCATGTTAAGTGCCTCAGAGTCTTGCCCTGGTGTAACATAAATACTTTTTTGGCCAGGGAGGGGTTCCTTTACCCTAAAGGAGAAGGGCCTCAAACCCATACTGTACATGTCCTCATACATAAGAGCCACTCACTGCTGCTGCTTTTTGTTTCAGTTGAAACATATAACACACACACACACAGACACACACAAAACTTTAGATATTGATCTAGAAAAGTATGTATTTAATCATTGCATATATGTCTCTGGCTGACTCCACATCAGCTAAATCATTAAATTGTCCTTAGCTGCTGTCGCTCTGTATCACAGGCCTTCACCAATCCTTATTACATGAGAGACTACAGTTGAGGGAGGGAGAGGTAGGTCCTAGGAGCCCCCAAGGTCGGGGATGAAACGCATTGGCAGGCACAGGTCGTCAGGCTCAACACATTTGGCGCCTCGAAGTCACATCGTCACCCTGTCATCATCCATCAGCACAAGTGCTGGAATGCATCTCCTTCACTAAATATAGTGTCTGTCGGGGTCCAGTTAATGCATGGCTGTTTCTCACTAGTGCACGCTGAAGGACACTGCTGGCTGGCTCTACAAAGACACACACACACACACACACACACACACACACACACACACACACACACACACACACACACACACACACACACACACACACACACACACACACACACACACACACACACACACACACACACTCACGTCAGCCTCTGTGTCATGCACATACGTCAGCCTCTATCCTTCAGGAGACTTGCTCCTCCAGAAGAATGGAAACTGAGCTCGTCTTGTTTGGCCCCTTTTTCAATGCCTAAAATGTGGAAAATAGCGATGACGTCCCCATGTTACCGCAGCAGCATTTGAAATGTAGTCAAAAGTAGGAAGTCGGGACACTGTGGGAACTAGAAGATGTGTCAATCTTTGGCTCATTGCCTGTTTCTTTGCGCAATATGGCTGTTATGGTGTTACTATGCAGGTCGCATGTATAACTCTGAATCAGAGGCCTGAGCCAGCAGTTTTTGTTGCTCTGTAGTTGACTGAGTGCATCACACCCAGGAGGCAACTATCAATCATTTACATTTCTGTGGAAGCAGGAGTTAAATTGGGTCACTGAGATCTAACCTCTCTGTCATGAGATAGACGTACTCGTGCGGATGTGCATTAAGTCAAATAACGTCAATTCAGTTTTATTTATATAGCTCAAATTCACAAATCACAAATTTGTCATATTACATTCCGTAAAACATATACCATCTATCCTTACACCCTCAGCCACTGGAACTGTGTATTTAATTTTCACCCAGCCCCCAACTTGCTCCCCCATGTCCTGATCGCCCTTGAATTCACTTAAAAATGATATGTCCAGACCTTTTTTTCTCATTTATTAGGCTTTTTGACAAAAAAAGCTCAGGTTCTTCTAGTTGCTTTTCATTTTCATTTCGTGAGATAAAGGTTCTGGTAAAAATCTACTTAGTGGACCTTGAGTTAAGACTTTTTGATTGAGCTACTATTTCCAAGGTCGAGAATGAACCTTCAAGCTCACTTCATTTGGCTATTTCTTACAGTGTCTTTTCAGGGTAATGGAAAAACCACAAGACATACAGTTTACTCTGTGAAACCATCATGTTTCATCTATAATGAATGAATGTATTTTCACCATTGGGAACTTTACGGTATCTTCCTGATTCTGTAAAAGCACGTCTACATTATTTGCTTTGGTCGGTGCATTGCTTGGTGAATATACATAATAATTAATGTCTTAGTGCATGCTGTACTGTGGCTTATTGTCAATAGTACTGGTATACACACAAGCTGCTAGTTGGATGAGGCTTGTAGTACAGGAAGGAAATGGCTAACCATAGAGTTAGGATGAGTAAGATTAGAATAAGATGTCCACATGATGTGTGAACTTTCTGCAAATCATATGAAAATTTGTTTGCTACAAGGTTTTTCAGTTCAGGCTGAAATATATTAATTTTTGTCATGTCTTGATTACTTTTGATTCCAACCATCATCAGTTATAGTCAAATCTAAACAGTTTAATTAATTCGGATCCCTAGGTTCATATACAAATATAGTTATGAAGAATAGTTGTTTTAGGCTTTGACATACTATCAGTGTAAAGAGGACTACCCCCTTCCTAATTCCCAATTTAACCCCTGTATAGAGAATGATATAAAAGTATTTCAGCTATGACTTAAACTTCAACAGCTTTCACATTAGTATTTGCTTAAAATGTCTTGCAAAGCATACAAGAAGAAGAAATGAAACTAAGTCATGTTTAGAAAGTAGTTACTGTATGTTATGGCTAGCTGTATCCCCAAGCTTCCATCTGTTATTGCTGAAGGCAATTTGCTGTTTCCATGTGTAATGTCCATCTGGCTCCTGAAGGGCTTTGTATCATCAGCATGACTTGCTTTGAGGATTTTTTTTTTTTCTTTAACTGGTCCTCAAATCAATTATCTTCTGCTTTCCACAGAGTGGAGAATGCATGCACTAAGCTGGTGCAAGCTGCCTCCATGCTGAAAGCCGATCCATACTCTGTTCCTGCTCGGGATTACCTCATCGATGGCTCCCGGGGGATCCTCTCTGGGACCTCTGACCTGCTCCTGACCTTTGATGAGGCCGAGGTATTCATTCATTCATTCATTCATTCATTCATTCTTAATTTTTTTTGGAAAACCTGTTAACCAGCAGATGAAAAAGGAGGTCAGAATGTAGACTTTGTTGCAGGAAAGACATATTGATTTATTGACACTGCTAGAAATCATCAGTTTTAGAGGTTCAGAGTATTCTAGCACACCTCATCCATGTAGAGATTTCCTACATTTTTCAGGATGTGGTTGTGCCCCTGACTTCAGAAACATATGTGAATTCGATGATGGTTTATTGAGACTCCTGATGGTGTGAGAATTAATTTCTCTGTGTCTTGTGTTCTGAGTTCTCCCAGTGCATTAATAAAGCATTAGAGCAAAATGATGTGCACTTACGTGTGCGCTTGCTTATTTTTTTTTCTCGTTCATATATATAGAGATAGATAACTGAAACTATGTCAATGCCTTCTGTGCTTTGCAGATTATAAATATAAATAAAAACACGAAGCAGAATTTATGAGAAGCTGGTGACCACAATGGATATTTTTCAACCGTCAAATATCCTACCTCAGACATGTCTTCATCACGTCTCTTTAGTACCAAATTTGAATGGTTTTATGTGTTGGTTAAAAAGTAAATATCACCTGATGCGTTGCTATCAGATTTTTTATTATTCTCAAATAACAATGATATCACCCTCAAAAATCCAGTATTGGTCAGGCTCTCAAAGATGTATATTTATATTTTTATCATAGCAAGTTGTGGGGATAGTCCAGAAGACCGACCGACACTGACTGAGTAGGCAACAGAAGCTGAGAGATGGACAGAACATAGCTAATATAGTTTCTAACTGTGTTAAGGGTCCTAGCATTGCCGCTCTGATATAGGGATGGTATCCACCTCTGCTTTTCTCTTGGATACTATAATGCTTATGAAGAAGACAGAGAGGTACGTAACTGAGGCAGATATGCCTGGGGAACCTTCCATATTTCTTACACAAATGCTTCTTAAATGTTATACCAGGCAGGAGTACCATCTATATGGCCCATCTTTGTTATCCTCTCAGGGGTGGAGAGTAAAACAGAAACGTTGCAGATCAGCTCTGTGTGAGCACACATCAGGCAGGCATCCCAGCGCTGTCTGCAGCAGTCAGCAAGGCTCAGCAGGAGTCATCAGTCAGCGGTGCCATCGTGTTTTCAAATGCAGCTCAGGGATTGCTCTGTATAGTGGCATGGTGATTCCAGCAGTCCACATAAAGCTGGAGTGAAGCAGGACAAAGAGGCTGGAATGTCAGTAGGCAGCATTGCCAGAGTGTAATTAGAGAGAATGTGAACTGGGGGAAAGCCTGTGTTTGCATAATCACTTTTCCCTGGAAATGCAACATTCAGTGTTTTTGAATTAGCGTTTGTTGTTTTATACCACCATTATCACAGGTCCGCAAAATAATCCGTGTATGCAAAGGCATCCTTGAGTACCTGACAGTGGCAGAGGTGGTGGAGTCTATGGAGGACCTGATCACATACACTAAGAACCTGGGACCAGGTCAGTCTGCTGACACAGTGGGAGGATTACTTTATTCAAGTCTTGACCTGACAGTATCTCAGATTTTTTTTTTCTCTTGGTTGACAGATTCTTGGTGTATATTCTGGTTTAACTCATTTTTTTTGGATATGTAAGCAAATGTATATTTAGGAGTACTCAGAGAGTAAAAGCAGTAATACCTGCACAGGAAGTTAGAACTTACATATATCAAATGCAAAGTAATGTGAAGTAACAGAATTAAAGTAGACCAATCTGAAGAGTTGTCCCCATCAAATGGTTAAATTATTGATGCATCAATAATAATACGCTTAATGATTTTATGTATCTGTACTTGAAGGATTTTTATTGCACTCCTCCAAATGCTCCTTCGCATGATAATTAAATCCTCTAAAGCGCTTTAGATAATGTCCAAAATAATAATCAGACTAGAACAAGTCTGTTTTTCAGAGTTCCTGAGAAGTGGACATTTTATAGATACATGTCATATTTTATGATCTTTTCTCAAGGTGAATACATAATATCAAACTGCAAATTAATCACTAACCCTAGCTGTCAGATTAGAGTAAGAAGTACAACATATCTTACTGAAATGCCTTAAATTTTAAAGTCAAAATGTAAATACTTAAGTACCAGTACTACAACATCCAACTTGAATTACTTTATTTGTTTAAATACTAAGTTTCTTTCCTATCCACATGTTTGTTGCATGTGTCCAGGAATGACAAAGATGGCAAAGATGATAGATGAGCGACAGCAGGAGCTGACCCACCAGGAGCACCGTGTGATGCTGGTCAACTCAATGAACACAGTCAAAGAGCTGCTGCCCATCCTCATCTCAGGTAATCATTCAATACCTTCATAGAGAGGAGATTCTTACACATTGACCCCTTTTTAGTTTTTTAGTTTTCTCCATTTTCATGTTTTTTGTTTTTTGTTTTTTTTCTTTTTTACACAAGGCAAAGACGATGCCGCACACCCTGCATACAATAATTTAGGTCAGTATTATTGACTGGAAATATTAAATTGTTTATTGTGAGTTCTGTTTTGTATTTCAGGTATCAAAATATTTGTGACAACCAAGACATCTGGCAGCCAGGGTGTGGAGGAGGCCTTGAAGAACCGTAACTTTACTTTCGAGAAGATGAGTGCCGAGATAAACGAGATCATCAGAGTGCTGCAGCTTACGTCCTGGGATGAAGATGCCTGGGCCAACAAGGTACATACAATAAATTATATGCTTTTAACTCAGTTTGTGTATAGCCATCAAAGTCACATGCACACGCATTTATTATAACCCCAAGTGAAGAAAAAGAGACTGCTTTGCTCTTTGAGCTGCTGAGAGTGTTTAAACTTTGTTGTTTTTTTTGTTTTTTTGCATTCTTTATGGATCACAACTGGAAGCAGTGTTTATAAAAGCAAAATCTGAATTTTGTCTGCTATCCACGGTGCCCTCACACACTCCCAGAATGCCTTTTGCGAGAGGCTGCAGACCGGAGAGATTATGAAGTGATGTTATTCTCATTTGGTGTATTTTTTCCCCTTTCTTAACAAGGCATGCAATTTGTTTCATCAGGATGACCTTATTTCAAGGTTGACAGGTGTGAAAAATGCTTTTGCTATATTTTAAGCTTACATACAGATAGTAATGAAAGTAGGCATGCTTTAACTTTCTCTGTCTCTCTATATAGCTGGTTAATCTTCTGGCTTCTTTCATGTTTTTCTGCTCTGCACGTTCTGCTTCTTCCCTGTCCCAGCACTCTCCAAATGGCTCTTTCGTGTGCCACTTTTTTTCTTTGACACTTTTTTGTTGGTCTCAGTTGGTATGTCCAGTGAAACATTTATATTTATGTCGTTCTTCCTTTCTTTTTACCATTTCTTTCTCCCTTCACTCCCTGTAGAAGGTAAGCCTCACTTCTCTCGCCCCTTGGTTGTGCAGCAGCATGTCTGACAGATGTGTGAGCTGTCTTGTGCTTTGTGGTGCCGTTGTGTGCTGTTTTTAGCAGCGGGACTGTAGTGAGGTTAAACTTTTAACTCTCTAATAATAGGGTAAATTAGTGGTTTGAATATTGTTGCACTGCTATTGGACTGGTGTTTATTGAAAGTCTTTATTAAGTTGAATTGCTTAGATGTTGATCTATGTAGTATTTATCCCTGTTTTTGGATTCGTTTTGCTTCATAACATGACCTTGAATCGCCATCTGTGTGTCCTCCTCTATGTCATTTAAACCTCAGTATATGCATGGCCTCAGCGTGTCTGGTTACTGATTGAGCTGACTCATACAGTATTGATTTGAGTGTCATTAATGAGAATTCTCTTAGCGTTCATCTCTTTTTACCAGTAAAATCAGGTTTCTCCTGATCTGTACTTGTACTTAACAGCCACAGGAGGAGGACACAAAGAAATCTGATATCGATTTTGTTGTATGAATGGCTAATTTTTTGTTTTAATCCAACAGACTTTGCTCAGTTTGCTCACAAATCTTATTTCCTTGAACACTAAAAATACCCTCTCACTTTACATGATCCTCATTACTAATGTCATGAACCACACCGTGTCCAATTTTTGAGTAATACCATTCTGTGTGTTTGATTATAGCCTGAAATGAATGTGTGTTTGCATTTGATACTACTGCAAAGATCCTTAATCTGTCCGTCTTTCGCTTTACTTCACTGGCTTCCTCACTCACACATACTCTGGTGGTTACTGACAGAAAAGCAGCTGCATAAGCTTTAACAGTTAACTAATGCACTCAAGCAGCTCTGGGGATTTAACACCGCACCTTTTTGACTTCCCTCTCTTTTGCAGCTCTGTTATGCTACACTGCCAATTATGCAAACATACGTGCTTGTTGTTCCCTTTTATTTTAACAATGCGAATATTGTTGGTGCTCAGACATGTTTTGCGACGGATATTTTTAGCAGTGTGTTTGTTCTTATTTGGCTTAAATTGCTAATGAACTCTTGCTGAACTCTGCGATGAAGATTCAAACTGTATAATGAAGAACTCGTGCTTTCTGAATTTCTATTATTGTACCACGAAAAGTAAGCACACTCAACCACTTGTTCATCTGCTCTGGTCTCCTGCTTTGCTCCATGTCCTACAGCACTCCGGTTTGTTTTGTAGACTTGAGTCTGCAAATTAGTGGATTCATTGTCAAGTCAGCTGCTGTTGGACAGATTGTTGTATTTCCATCCACGCTGATAGAGATACAATGGAGAGTCATTTGGCTTTATAACATGACGTGCTCATTATTGACAGTGGGAAAGAATGATGGAAACAGCATGCGCTATGTGGTTATGCCTTACAGACGTTAGCACTGCTGCTCATGGACTTTGCTGAATGTTTCTTTTTGCTAGCATAACTAAAGAGTGGGTTTGATTATGAAAATACCGAGAACCTGAAGCTTTTCCTGAATATGTAATTCGCTCAGGAAAAACAGTGACAGCATTGATCAACTACTTTTTTAGTTTTCTTTGGTTTCACTGATTTCCCTTTAAGTTATTCATTTATTCTGTCTTTGAAACCTAAAGGACACAGAGGCCATGAAAAGGGCTCTGGGGCTCATCGACTCAAAGATGGCTCAGGCTAAGAACTGGCTGAGGGATCCAAACGCTCAACCAGGTAGTACACGTGTCCTCTACCTTAAACTATTCATTCTGCTGCTAATAACTTCCTCAGGCTGAAAACCTGATTGAATTTAGTGACATTATTGACATGTCCGACCGTGCTTTTTGTGCCTGTAGGGGACGCAGGTGAGCAGGCCATTCGACAGATCCTTGATGAAGCTGGGAAAGTCGGTGAGCTGTGTGCTGGGAAGGAGCGCAGAGATATCCTGGGCACGGCCAAGACCCTGGGCCAGATGACTGACCAGGTGTCTGAGATGAGGGCCAGGTACAGCCTAAAAGACACTGCTTTGTGTGTCTGTCACAGCTATAGGAAGAAAATTCACCACATATTTCGCACAGTCCATGTCGTTTCTCATTGGACATTCTCATGCTCTGTTACTGTATGTTTCCAAGAGTCTGTAATTAAATTTTCATTGGATATTTGTATTGCTAAATCCTACTTTTGTATAGTAGTTTCCTTTTCCATCCTTAAAGACTAGTGAGTGTAAGGCAGTAAGCATATTATAGAGGATTATAGTGTGTAAAAGTGGAAGTGATATCTGTCTGATATGAAAACTGATTGTCACTAGGGACCCTGAGTCATGCTAGATTGAAAGCAGCTGTCTGGTATTAATCCATAATCTACTTTAACCCCTGGCTGTGTTACTCCTCTGGAAACTGAGAAATGGCTCTGAGCCTTGTCTGGAAATAAAGGCTTTAAGTTAGGAAATACCAAACAAACGTGTAGATTAGAGAAAAAGCAACAAAATGAGTGCATGTGTGGCCTTTAAAAGCATAGCAAGACTGCAGTTTGTGGTATCCATGTGTTCTTTGTCAACCCCAGAGGTCAGGGGGCATCCCCTGCCGCCATGCAGAAGGCTCAGCAGGTCTCCCAAGGGCTTGACGTGCTAACCGGCAAGGTGGAAAATGCTGCTCGCAAACTGGAGGCCATGACTAACTCCAAGCAGGCTATCGCCAAAAGGATTGATGCTGCACAGGTGAGTCATTAACCCTTATTTGAAAATGTTTGTCTTACAAAACTCTGATTCAAACCTCTCGGTTTTTGACGGTGTTTTGAAGTTTTTTCATGTTTCTTTGCCCTTCAGAACTGGCTGGCAGACCCTAATGGTGGGCCAGAGGGAGAGGAGAATATCAAAGCCCTGCTCACTGAGGCCAAAAAGATTGCAGACATGTGTGAGGATCCCAAAGAAAGAGATGACATTTTGCGTTCTATTGGAGAGATTGCCGCCATGACTGCCAAGCTCTCTGATCTCAGAAGACAGTAAGTTACTGACCGTCTGAAATAGGAAACCATTTTAGGCTGGGTTATTCACATGCTTTAATTCAATACTTGAATCAGTTCAGTACTCTCATCATCTAAGTGCAACTGTTTACCACTGTTGCTAGTATAGGTGTTAGTTTAATGTATGCAGCAAAACTGCTGTGTACTGTGTACAATACTTTGTATCAAGTTGGGCTTGAAAGTTATTCTCTACCCATAAATCTCGTTCATTTTTCTACAGTTATTTGCTTACATTTATCACTGAAAATGAATAGCTAGCACTAAAGATTTTTTCTCACATGGCTTTTCTTCCTGTGGGAGTACAGATTTCATACCACAATATAAACAGTTCTTGTTCCACCTTGTATACTTTGAGTATGGGTTTTTGGTCTTCCCTTTGAATGATAAAAAGTGCTAATTTCATCACGTTTTTACGTGAACTACTCGCGTTTTTACGTGAACTACTACGTGAACTACTAGAATTGGACTAATCGGTCACTCTGAAAGCACTCTTAGTCAAACTGACTGATAGTTATATGCTCTGTGACTATAGCTGGCCATTCACAGACCTCATATGATAAAACACCACCTTAGACCTCTTTGCTGTTTTTAATTCCTTATAGGGGTAAAGGTGACACTCCTGAGGCCAGAGCTTTGGCTAAACAGATCGCAACAGCTCTGCAGAACCTGCAATCCAAGACCAACAAAGCTGTGGCCAACAGCAGGCCTGCAAAGGCAGCTGTTCATTTGGAGGGAAAGATAGAGCAGGCGCAACGCTGGATTGACAATCCCACCATGGATGACAGCGGTGTCGGTGAGTCTGGATCCCATCCTCACCAACTTCCTCTTCTCTTTATCTTTGTCTTGCTCTCCTTCGCATTCCTTCCACTGCTCCCGTGGCTAAATTGCAGACTGTGCACTTTGTGTACAGGCCACTTTCTACTGTACTCGAAGTTCTGCAACGCTCTTCCCAAAAGTACTGTTTTATTGTTTGGTTTTGGCTTGTCTCCTTGACACCTGGACATCATCTTACATGTTTACAACAGGGCTGTTCTAAGAATAATTGCTTCCAACAATATAATGGAGGAAACTTACCTCAAAGAAACAACATGAAATACTACAAAAGGGACCATTGGTTTCTTTCCCCTCTATATACAAGCAGTTAGTAAAATACCCAGCAACAATTTAATAGGAAGCTCATTTTGCAGTAGGCAGCCAGCTGTACGCTTAACACATCTTAACAGTGTTATGGCACTTTAAGAATTTTAAAACTCAAATTAAAACTGCTTTGTAATTATATCACAAAGATATTCAGCTCGTTTCACAAAAGAAATCAGAAGCAGTGGATAACTTTATTAAACAAGTCTGCTCATGTTGATTTACCCAGTGATAATTACATAATGTCAATTAGCAGTTAAAAAGTAGTATGATGTTTTTTGTGAATGTTTATTTGTCTGTGTGTGTTTCCAGGCCAGGCAGCCATCCGCGGCCTGGTGGCAGAGGGCCGCAGGCTGGCCAATGCTCTGCCAGGCCCATACAGGCAGGAGCTACTGGGTAAATGTGAGCAGGTGGAGCAGCTCATGGCCCAGCTGGCTGACCTGGCTGCCCGTGGTGAGGGTGATTCCCCTCAGGCACGTGCTGTGGCTAAGCAGCTCCAGGAGGCCTTGAAAGTAAGACAGCTCGTGCTCAACAATCTCATTCCCATTCAGACATGTAGCTTCACCTCGACAGATCAGGATTCTTACACAGAGACAGACAAACAACCCCCTCTGCTGGTTACCAGTGGTGGAGGAAATACAAAACTCGTGCAAGTAGTAATACCACAGTGGGAAAATACTCTTAACATTAAGTTAAGATTAAACTTGAACCAATATTTGTGGTAAGATGTACTGATAAAAGTGACAGCAACTTGTCAGCATTGAATTATTAGGATAATAACTAATACAAAGTACAATTACAAATGGAATTTTTGAATTATGACAATTAACAGATTTGTGATAATGAAACAATAATAATCTGAGAAATAATAGAAAGATCTACAATTTTGGGGTTTTCATGGTTGAAAAACAACATGATACAGGGTGAGAAATTTCTCTAAAAATACTGTCATTCTCAAACAAGAGTTTTGTGATTTCCTAAAAGTCTAAAAGTACCAACAAAAGCCACCAGATTAAATGTAAAGGATTAAAAGGTATAATATGCTTACTGAAATTCTAAAAAAAAAAAAATCTACAATTAAAGCCTCATAATGTTCTTTCTTACAGTACTTACTTCCCATCCTTGCTGTTTCTACACAACACACACTCAGTATTGAAATCAGTTTAGTTCTGAAACAGCTGCTGATTGATCTATCAGTTGGTTGACAGAAAATTATGAATCTAGAAAAATTCAATAAGACATTTGTATTAGTAATCTCAGTAACACTCCATGAATGTCCTGACTGGTTGTAACATCTGTTTGTCCTCCTCCCAGGACCTGAAAGGGAAAATGCAAGAGGCAATGACTCAGGAAGTTTCTGACATCTTCAGTGACACCACCACCCCCATCAAGTTACTGGCAGTGGCTGCTACCGCGCCTCTGGACGCCCCCAACAGAGATGAGGTCCGTAGTACAGTCACTCTGCTCCTAACTGTGATCTCACTGCACTGAGCCTCCTTCAGTGGTTTTTATATTTAATGGCAGGGTGATGTATTATTTCCAGCTCTCCTTTTGGATGATTGTTTTATGTGATCATGTGTAGGTCTTTGATGAAAGGGCTGCCAACTTTGAGAACCACGCCAATAAGCTTGGCACCACAGCAGAGAAGGCTGCCGCTGTCGGCACTGCCAACAAGAGCACAGTGGAGGGAATCCAGGCTGCCGTCAAGTCAACAAGAGACTTAACACCACAAGTATGTCACAGTTACAGTTAGTTGTTTATATCTATTTTTGTTTGTGTCTGCCCTCCACTCTGCAATCACAAGGCACAGAGCTTAAAGTGTTTCTTGCCTCTTGAGCCAAGTCTTGAGCAGTTGTCATTGGACTGGCAGTTAATGGCTGAAATTGTTTTTTTTAGGTGGTATCTGCTGCTCGTATTCTGCTGAGAAACCCTGGCAACCAAGCTGCGTATGAACATTTTGAAACCATGAAGAATCAGTGGATTGACAATGTGGAAAAAATGACAGGTAAGTTACCATAAAGGTGCCGTAAATTCCCTGATCGCTGGTGATCCTATTTTGTACCTCCTAGCATAATTCCCTATATTAACATGTTATGGATGTTTAGGTTTGGTGGACGAGGCCATCGACACCAAATCTCTACTGGATGCCTCAGAGGAGGCCATCAAGAAGGACCTGGATAAGTGCCGTGTGGCCATGGCCAACCACCAGCCTCAGATGCTGGTCGCCGGCGCCACCAGCATCGCCCGCAGAGCCAACCGTATCCTCCTGGTGGCGAAGCGAGAGGTGGAGAACTCTGAGGATCCTAAATTCAGGGAGGTGGTGAAGGCTGCATCTGATGAATTGAGCCAGACAATTTCTCCCATGGTGATGGACGCTAAGGCAGTGGCTGGAAATATCCAGGATCCAAGTAAGCTGATGTTGCTCATGGATTTAAAAATTATATTTTATATGTATTTGGAACATTCTGATTAGTGGTAATGTGTTTTTTTTTTAATCAACAGCTCTTCAGAAAGGCTTTCTGGACTCAGGTTATAAGATTCTTGGTGCTGTAGCAAAGGTAAGGGAGGCTTTCCAGCCACAAGAGCCAGACTTCCCACCACCACCTCCTGAACTGGACCAGCTTAATGTAAGTCCTCAGATTTCTTTTTAAAAAAGATAACTTTTTGGCCTTTTGCGTTTTTATTTATTAATTGTTAGTGGAAACAGAGAAGAAACGGCTAGAATCAAACCAGGGCAGTTGTGTTATATGGAACTTGAAATTATGGCCAAATTATTTGAATCTTTTGATGCTACCATGGTTTTAGTGCCCCAAAATGACTTGTGTATTCAAACTGCCAAACCATAATTACTTTGATTTGTCCTTTTAGCTTAACGATGAGGCAGCACCACCCAAGCCTCCTCTTCCTGAGGGTGAGGTTCCTCCCCCCAGGCCTCCTCCTCCAGAGGAGAAAGATGAGGAGTTCCCTGAGCAGAAGGCTGGTGATATGGTTAATGAACCCATAATGGTGGCTGCCAAGCAGCTCCACGATGAAGCCCGCAAATGGTCCAGCAAAGTAAGTCAACACAGGAATAGACTTTTATATTGAAGCCTTGTGCTACAGTATTGATTATGTCCATGTTGTACCTCATAGGGAAATGACATCATTGGTGCTGCCAAACGAATGGCCTTGCTCATGGCCGAGATGTCACGTCTGGTGCGTGGAGGCAGCGGAAACAAGCGAGCCCTCATCCAGTGTGCCAAGGACATTGCTAAGGCTTCTGATGAGGTCACACGGCTGGCTAAGGAGGTGGCCAAGCAGTGTACTGACAAGCGTATCCGGACCAACCTCCTCCAGGTCAGTTCAGTGGTCTCTGTCAGAAGGTTGAACAATAGCTTTGGTGGCTTTTCGCTGTGGAAAGACTTTATTGTTTTGGTATCAATTTTCTTTCCCTCCGCTGACTTTCTGACCTCATTTCAGGTGTGTGAACGCATTCCCACCATCAGTACTCAACTCAAAATCCTGTCCACAGTCAAGGCCACCATGTTGGGTCGTACCAACATCAGTGAAGAGGAGTCAGAGCAGGTAAGCAGATTGTTTTCTTTCTTTTTTTTTTTTTTTTAAATGAACGTGTCAGCTGACAAGATTCCCATTATTTTCCTAAAATAGCCTTTGAAAAAGGATCTTTCCAGTCTCCCTCATCACAAAATCTCCTTTCATTTCTTTTCCACCAGGCTACTGAGATGTTGGTCCACAATGCTCAGAACCTGATGCAGTCTGTGAAGGAGACAGTCAGGGAGGCCGAGGCAGCTTCCATTAAGATCCGGACGGATGCAGGTTTCACCCTCCACTGGGTCAGGAAGACTCCCTGGTACCAGTAAGAGAAGGGCTACTGTTCCTCTGCCTCATGCTGGTTCTATCCAGCTTTCAAGGAGGAAACTGAATGGACAGATATATACTTTATCAGAGCTATGATATCAGTGCCCGTCACTCTAATATGGGTTGCTCTATTAGTCCCATGTCCTGTCTGTAACAGTTGCTGTTCTAGTAGAATGTAAACAATGGGACTATCAGTGCGAGTTATGGGTTAGATCCTCACTGGGAACGTTTTTTTTTTTTTCTAAACTGTGTAAGAAATGTGTTTTAAAGCTTATTCCGACAAATCCCAGGAATATATATATTTTGATTAGAGGCTGAATTTCATAAAATGTAAGGTTGACTGTTTTTGGTCTCTTGTAGACACAGTAAGTTGAATTTAATTAAGATTTTCTCAAGAGACATTTTTATATCTTTGTACTGATAATTTTATTATCATTATCATTCTTTCACTTTTGCTAGCACATTACCTTTAGGATTTATTACAAGTACAGTATAGGCCTACGCTCAGCACACAGTAAATATATATTCAGTGGTATTATGTCTGTTTACACTATTTTTTATTATCACAATTGAAAGAGAAACACTGTTCCTTATTTTACATTTTATAATGCAATTGTAGCAATGTTTATTTTCTTCAAAGTTCTGCCAAAGACAGTCTGCCATGATCTTTGAAAGTATAGTTTTCTTTCTTAGGTCATCAATTGAGTTTAAGGGCAAGTTATTTAGACAAGCTAATTCAAGAAATAACTACAATTTCTACAGCAGGTAAAGATGAAAACTGCTTGTAAGCTTGCATTCAACTCATTCTAAATATGTTTTGTTTCACATGTTGCATTGAGATTACATGTAATAAACAGGCTTGTGCTTCGGGCCGGCTCTGCCAACAGAAATACATTTCGATTTACCTTCATATCACAAAACGTCAAACAACATAATTTGGTATGATGTTATAGCAAGAAACTTTCCTATAGTGTGAAAAAGAGAGGGCAGAGAGATTGTAGCCTTCATTGGCTAGACAAACTGCAATAACTGGTTTAAATATTGTGTAAGTTTTGTTTGATGCTTAGGACACAGCCAATTAAAGTATCTACCATCACTGCTGGATCTATACCGCTTGTGCTGGGTCACGGGGGGGTTGAGCCGGTGCGACAGGTTGGGTACACCTGCACAGGCTAACAGTTTATCACACTGTGCAGACGCACACAGACGGACAACGTCACAACCACAGGCAATTTTAGTGAGGTTGCGATTTAAAATATTCTTGTGTCCAGGTTAAAAATACATGGAAATGGAACAGCTCGAGCACTGCTCAGTGTCTGGTCCGGGTGGAGGTGGAGAGTTGGTGGTGGATATGCGGTACTCTGCACTGAATATTTTCTTTTCAGTCTGCTACATATATTAAAAATGGGGTGAAGTTTGAGGCCACGAAGGGTTGCCAAGTCACTTATATGGTGTTGATGAGAGAGAGTGGTGCTGAATTGGATGCAAATTTAAGTGCATGGCCATCCCCAGTGGCTTTGTGTGTACAGCGCTGGGGTAGATGTCCGGTTTGCCAACGCTGCACTGACCTGGTCCTGGTGCCTGGTCGTAGCCTGGTCATTGACCATCACTGATACCAAATACACAGAGTGATTACACACATGGCACAAAAAACGAAAGCAACCAACGGCCATAATACAGAAAAACTTCCTGCCATCATTTTAAGACTACACTGTCTCTTCAGGCAATGATGGACCTTATTCTCGTTTTAAGACCATATTGAAGTTTCTCAACATACCAGCTTATCATTGTTAAATTTCATAAGTTTGTGTTACTGAAATACTTTTTTTTTTCTGAAATAAAGTTTTGTGATATAACAAATAAATATAACAATAATAAATGTTATTATAACAAGAAAAGTTTTGTTGTGAAAACAGACTAAATTTGTATCTTGTAATAATGAGAAAATGTCATAATAACTTGAAAAATATCTTGTTATAACATGAAAAGGATCTGAAACGAGAAAAGTTTGTCATAACGACAACGTTTTTAATATTTATTTTTTTTTCACGGTTGCAGCAATACACTGCAGTATGTTTTTCTGCCTTCTTGATCAGCAAAAGGATTTAAATAAAATATTTGACTTTTAGTTATTTTTTACTTTTCAGACAAATGGAAGAATGGATTCAATAAAGGATGTCAAACTAGATTCAGATTTCATAAACTGCTTTCAAACCCCAGGCACAGGAATAACATACCACAGCACACCTGCTCAGTTTATCTTCAATTGTCCTTTTTTTTTTTTTTTTCTGAAATTGTTATATTATTCATTATTTGTGCTAGTGTATTATTTTCTATACTAATTGTTGCTCTGGTTGGACTTTACTTTGGACTTGTTGGTCTTGACTTGGGACTTTATAGCAAAGACTTGAGCCTTTTTCAAACAAAGACAGGATCCAAGTTGTTCTTCTGCCACCGTTTGCGAGAAGGTTACGGGTGGGGATGCAGGACTATGTCTACTAATGGTCTTTAGTAGATTGTTTGGAAGTAAGTAAGTGTGTGTGTGTGTGTGTGTTTTATATATAGTTTTAGGCACATAGGAGGAATGGGTCAGCCACATCAAACATCTGGTGAAGAAGACGATGAAGACTCACTGTCCCTGAAGGCTTCTCCTCAGACATAAAGGACACCAAGCAGGTCTCGAAGGCTGTGGTGAAAGACCTGCAGAAAAAGTTCAGCACCAGGTGTGGACTGAAGGTTCTGGTGTCATTGTTCAGTCTTTGCAAAAGCCCACATCAAGGAGCTCTCTCTCCTCTGGACACAAGGCAAACTCATTCAGTTTGTTGAAAAATTTCCTCAAGCCCTTACTGGCGTTCGCTGTAGATATAAGCGTAACCGTCGTCACGTGTAAACAGTTTATATAGGACTGCACAGTGGCTCAGCAGGAACACTGGCCTCAGCAACAAGGCCAGGGTCACCGCCAGTTTCCCCCTGTGTCAGTGGGATTACCCTGGGTGCTCTGGATTCCTACCACACCAACAGTTTGGACAATGCAAATGTTGAATTATATTTTTGATGTCTGAAACTAATTTTAAACCAATCTACACACAATGAATTTGGGGGGGGGCTCTCTTGAGACCTGGTGAGTCTGGGACCAACTATGGGTCAGCTATCCAGCTATGAGGGTGTCTGGTGCATAAACAGAACTGAGGTGTGTCTTTACTCCACCAGGATTATATCACATACATCATGTTAAAATCCTGTGGTTGCACATCTATAAAAACTGCAGCCTCCCACACAAAAATAGGACCATGTTTTGTCTCCCGTTTTTAAAAATGTGCAGATTGCGAAGTGGGAACTTTAGTTGGAACAGAAAGCACCGCGATAACATGAGATGGCTATTACCTCTTCCTCCTCTTTATGTGAATCAGATGCGCATGGCCTCGGTCAGGAGAAAGTAACTAGCTAACTCTCATCCTTCCCTGCACACTACCATCGTTTTTTTCTCTCTGGGTTGCTCGCTGTTTGCCAGCTCCTTCATCATCGTCTGCGTGGAGTGGGATCCGCAGCCTCTTACTACTTCTTCCCCGGCAGTGAGCAGTGCCTTCCCGTCGTCCACAGCGTCAACACACCCGGTGCTGGTTAAAACAAACAAACAAACGAACGAACAAAACAAACAAACAAACAAACAAAACACATGTCTGAGAAAGAACCAAACATGTCGCCAGGGAGGAAAACAACGCTAAGGTAATAACCCGACAGTATTTGTGTTGCGCGGTTCTCTGTGTGGTTAGCCGCCGTGGCTAGCTGTTAATTCATGCAAAGGGTCTCCGGCGTTGCGGCAAAAACCGCCCGCGGGCGGTGCCGGATGATAAGGCGCTAAAAGCAGCTTCAACCTCTGGGCGTTGCACCGACTCAAATGTCCAGGTGAAGCCCGGTGTTGGCGTTGAGCTACAGCTTGTCAGGTCGAAACGGTGCTAACAGCAGCTAGCAGGAGAGAGAGAGAGAGAGAGAGAGGGGGGCTTATCCTCACATGACTGGGAGGCGAGAATTGTCCTCCCATTTTTAGCCAACCTGTAATTATCCTTTAAAAAAAAAAAAAAAAAATGAATAGCTTGTGTGTAAAAACGACGTTGTTGAAGAAGGGTTTGTCTTCAACGGCTAAATAGAGACAAACTCCGCTAAGAAGCTAAAAAAAAAAAAAAGCAAAGACAATTAATAACTGCCGGAGTCTGGCTGGCGTCTTATTTAAATTATTAACCTGTAATACACGTGCCTGTGCACACAGGCGGCGAAATGTGGAAAAGACACGAATTCAACGAATCGTGTAGCCGGTGTAAAAACTGGTTCCTGTGTCCCGCATTAGTCCAGTTTAAACATCTTGCCAGCCTCATTTTGTTGTCCGTGATAACGTAATAATCATTACTGTAACATGTACAGTGCTGGTTTGCAGCTGAAGTCTTGTTGATAGTAAAAAAAACCAAAACAAAACATACAAACAGACAAACAAAACAGGCTGGCGAAGTAGACAGTGCGGCGTTCACTTGCCTCGAGGAAAACTTTCAATTTCAACATAACTGTCCACATTGTAGTCACGTCGCTGAGCTAATGTTTAAAGCCAATGGGAACGGACGAGGAGGTTATTTTTACAGCCTTGAACTGTTCCCGGCAAAGGTGACTCTCACGGACTTTTAACGCCCAACTCAACTCAGCACGGTTGATCCAAAGTGCTTACAGTGCAGAAAATAAAAGCGGAACAAAAGGAAGGGGAGGACCAGGAAAAATAAAACCAAGGTATATGCTTCAGAAGACATATGGGAGCAGGCAAGGTTGGGCCTGCGAGGGAAAAATGGGTTGAAGCCGAATCTTGAAGAGTGAGAAAAATGTGCGGAAGGAAGGAGGGAGGACATGTCTGACATGTTACAGTAAGATAAGCACCCGTGTAAATCACAAAAGTATTGGCGGCCGTTTTTCACATTGCCTCCTCAGTTTAAGCGTCCTGATATATGTGCGTGCCGTGTTTCACACTGTCATGGCCTTCTGGGACACCATAGGACAGAGCCATCATTAACGTTCTCAGTAACACCTCTGCTTTTTCTAGTATGACATTTCAAAACGTCCAGAAAAAAGCCTATCTGCTTAGTTTCGGTGTGGCTATGGAGGAACACATGTCGCCGTATCCCTGCTCCTGCACCCGGGGAGAGACAGGAGCTTTTGTTCAGAGAATCTCAGGTCCCTGAAATAGTGGCATGGTGAAAGGAGTTCTGTGATGTAGCAGAGGCAGGGCAACAACGTCTAGTGCAACAAATCACAAGAATTATAACTCAGTTCTTGGGAAGGCAGTGGAGGGAGGCTAGAATAATAGTTCTACGGGGCCAGCAGTTTTTGACCATGTGACATGCAAGGAATTGCAAAGATGCACATGACCAGGTGATATATCGTACTACCAACCGATCTACACAATAAATACTTCGAGTTTTTTGGAAAAGTTTGGGCACCCCTGGGCAATTTACCTATATTGTTGATTTCCTTAAGTCAAAATGAAGTAAATACAATCCTTGCAGCAAAACAGATTAAAAATGTCCCTTTCTTCAAATTTTAATGCGCTGTTACATTTTATTTCATGAATTTAAAATAAAATAAAATGAACCGTAATTGAGTCGTGTAAAAGTTTGGGCACCTTTTATTTGCAAAGTCTCAGAACGTCTTGTCAGTAATTGTCAGCTGATGGTAATTCCTGAGCTGATAAACTCTCTGACCCTTTTAAACATTGTGTTAACACTCAGAGAACCATGGGCTCCTCTAAGCGACTGACTGAGGATCTAAAAATGAAACTAATAACAGAAAGCAGGGAGCCGAAATGTCATTAAAAATGGCAGTTAAGGGGAACTTTGAAAGTCAAGGCAAGATCTGGAGAGGAGGAAAAAAAAAATTTCAACTAAATCTGCTGGGCAGAAAGGCAAAAGGCAAACACAACACACCACAACAGCAAACAGAGCTGCAAGAACGTTTAATTTACATAAGAGTGGCGGAGCACTGTTCCATTTTTAGAGATGATGCACAAACAGGGTCTTCATGGAAAAACTCAACAGGAAGGAACCTTACCTGCAACGTCTTCACCAAAGTCAATGTCTGAAGTCTGCAAAGCAAGACCTGGATAAGCCAGAGTCATTTTGGAAACAAGTGCTGCGCACAGATGAGGTTAAAGAAAAGGAAAAAAGGAGCGGCATTTGATGAAAACAACCCTTGGCCAACGGTTAAGCATGAGGGGGGAAATATTTGGTTTTGGGGTTGTGTGGCAGCCAGTGGCACAGGAAACACTGCTAGAGGGAAGATTGGATTCCAATAAATATCAACAAATTCTGGATGCAAATGTCTTGCAGTCAGTCAACACAGTGAAAATGAAAAGAGCCTTCGTCAACGGGACAATGATGAGGTTACGAAGTACTGACTTAGCAAGATGCTCAAACGTTTTCACATGCCACGATTAGTGTTTAATTTTTTTATATTTCTAAGTTCATGAAATAAAACATAACAGTGCATTAATGTTTGAAGAAGGGTTTGTTTTTAATGTGTGTTTGCTGCAGGGCTCATGTTTACTTCTTTTCACTTCAAAAATAAAAAAAAATGTGTGATTCTCCCAGAAGTGCCCAAACTTTTTCATAAACCTGTATATCATCATCTATAAAATCACTCCAAGTCAAACGTAATTAAAAGTACAACAATTACATGCAAATTATAACTAAGATGATAAGCTTACACTTCCAAGTTTCCCTTTAGTCTTAATTTGACCTTCTTTTCAAAATTACTTATTAGTTTAATGTGCCTGACATAACCTACAGAAACAAGTACCTCTGTTCTTTCTCTGAAGATTGAATTCTTCTCATAAAATAAGTGTGATGAAAACTGTTAATTTAATTATTTCTTATACTTGGAGGAACAATGCGTTCTTCAGGTATAAACAAATGTGTCTCCCCACAAACCACGTTGAAAAAATGTAGGGGATTAGAACTCGGTATTACTAGCATTTAGATTTTACGTGAATGTGAATAAGTGTGAAGTAATTGAGTTTTTGAGGTTGTTTCATGTTTTCTGTTGTTGTTGGAAGTTACTTTATATAACGTACGTATATATATATATGTGTGTGTATATATGTGTGTGAACGTTTATATGTATATATATATATATATATATATATATATATATATGTATGTATGTGTGTGTGTGTGTGTGTGTGTGTGTGTGTGTGTGTGTGTGTGTGTGTGTGCTGCTGGTTTTGGCGTTTACCACAGTGTTCATCTTCTTTCCAATTGACCTCAAACGCAGCAAAGAAAGCTTTATGATATCTGGAACATGTGTAGCCAATCATATGCCTAGAAGATGCGAAGCCCCGCCCACTTCCTCCACCAACCAGTCACTGTTGGTCAAAGGGCAGCTTTAGTTCCTGGTGTCAAAAAAGCACGTTTCTTTGACAGAGAGGAGGAAACTGTTGGTCATTCAACCATCAGGTTAGGCTACTGAGTTTTCTGACATCATGCCAACTGCAAGGTAAGAGACAAGTATCCAAATCTCCTCCAGTGATTCCACAGGGACCAGTTCTGCTGTTGTGATTGTCTTTGTCATTATGTAGTCACAGCACAGGCAGTCTTTCAGTGGGTTGATTGAAAACACTGATGTCAGACTTTTGGGCTGCTGTGTTGAGTAGGGATGGCTTGAGTGACTGCATCGTCTTTGACATGTATTCTGTTATAGATTATGTAGAAGCCAGACTGCCACTCCAGAGGACGCCCATTTCTCTTAGAGGTCTGAACCAAGACAGTCACTGCATCTGTGGCCTGTGTTTTTTAATGAAAGTTGGGCAACCTGTTTCGATGAGTCTGTTAGGAGTAAGAGTAGACTTGGACCACTATGATATCTGGGTGCTGAAAATTTCTACATGAAATGGTCATGTGGGGGAAAATGCTAAATTTAAAACTGTTCAAATAGAATACAGTTTACCTTCTTTTGACATATCATAATCAATATTTAAAGGTGTTTGAATGACACAAGCTGCACATGCCCGTATTATGAGTTGCTCAGAGAACGGTTTTCCTTCATTTTGATCTTCCCAATGTGCTGAAGTGCCTGCTTTTCATTTTTTTGTGGATCTCTCCCAAAGTCATAAAAATGCATTCATGAGTGTGTTATGAGCTCATACTTTTTCAATTGTACACGTTTTTTTGCTTCATTTTCTCATGTGTTGTGTACATATATTGACCGAGGAGAGATGTTCAGGTAAAAGAGCCAGCAGCGAAACACGGGATCATCTCTCATGAAAGTTTCAGTGAATTAGTCCAGCAAATCAGAAACAGATGATTGTCTGTATCACATGAGATTGTTTGTTTCATCTGGTGAGTGGGAGTCTGCACAATACAATATGTTTTTGTCTCTCCGCAGTGAAAACACGCTTTTTGGGATGGGAAATCCATTGCTTGACATTTCGGCTGTTGTGGACAAAGATTTCCTTGACAAGTAAGTCTAAACGGATGATTTGTTTCAGCTGATAGCTTCATATTTCTGTGTCCTACCTGAGCAAATCCCGCTCACAATATTAATTTCTTTATTCTTTCCTTAAAGGTTTGGACTGAAGCCTAATGACCAGATCCTCGCCGAAGACAAACACAAAGCCTTGTGAGTCGGAACTTCATTGGGACACCACATGCTTCAGTAGTGTAACGCAAAGTGTTAAAATTACATGGAACCAAATAAGGGCCACACTGGTCATTTATACCCGCTACTACTATCTTGACACAGTGTGCTGTGCTCAAAATAGCCAAGTCAGATCTCTGTAACCGGGAGACTCGGAACTTGACTCGCCCCCATTTTTCCCATACTAAATTTGTGCCAAACTACACTACCCTAACTGTACAAAATATTTTAACGGCAAATTTAACTACATGCTTTGGGACTGACACTACGTCATTAAATAATAATTATTAATTTATTCAGAGAAGGTTTTGCTAAGCGTGCAGGTTCCTTTTCCAGACCCTCCCTCCTTCACATTGCAAGCAGATGCCAACCAGTAATACTATAGCCCTCCTCGAAAACGTGGTTGTGTGTCGCTGAACGTAGCGCTTCTTTGGAAGTTTGAAGGATTAAACAGTTTCATATTCATGAGTAAATTTTTTTTATTCCAAATTTGGGATACATTATGTAAACGTTTGTTATGTGCTTGCCTATTCTTAATGAGTGTGAGAATGTTTGATTTGTATGAAAATTTATGATTGAGTGATCTTCAGTAATTACTTTGGTGGCAAAAAACACAACTCCCTGGAGCTGGAAACTGCCAAGTTTTTATACTGCATACACAGCGACATGTCGTTTTTTTTTCAGGCTTGTTGACAGTGGCTAGTCTGAGCAGTTTTGAAATCCATGAACCTCTTTTTGAGAGATCAGCTGTATTATCCAGGGAGACACAAGCTAAGTGCAGTAGTTCATGAGAAAATAGGGAAAATATGCAAAAATGCCATATGTCACAATGTTAAGAAAACTTCTTCCCAAACTCCTGGATTCAGCTTTGCACCAAAAATAAATTGTTCCTTGGTTTATGGCCTAACTTTCCATCAGATTTCAATGAAATTTGAAGGGATCCTGCTGAGTAACGGAAAAACAATGGGACAGGAAACATGACATGCCATGATGGATAATTTCTCACATTTCACCTGGTCATAAAGGGGTGATGCCGGTACTTCAGCCTCTGTGGTGACTAAATCACTGTCTTCGCTGCTCATTTTGCTCATGATGGAGCTTAACAGATACTGTATGTGTTTTTCAGGTGTGCTCTGTGGCCAAAAGGGCGATTCACTGACCACAAATGCTCTTTTACAGGAATTCATTGCTCCACACTCACACATTCACACCTCATAGCTGCCCAGTACAACCAGTCTTATCCCTTAGATGTAAGATAACCGCATTCTTATCTGCTGGCCACTAAGCGGTGGTATTAAGGGAGAAGCAAGCGCTGCTTTTTTCATTTCCTATACCCAAAGTCATCTTGCCAGTCCACAGATTGAGACCGTGACCTTCTGGTCATGTCATCCGTCTTAAAACCATGAGTCAGCAGTGGTGACCCAGCCCCCAGTAACTGCATTAACTTGCATTTACTATGGCATAACAGTAACATTATTTTCATATTTGAAATTATTTCTTAAACTCCTGTAGAAAATTTTCATAACAATAAATTTATCTCAGGATACTCCTATTAATTGGATTGTTCATTTGAGATTCGTAACCATGAACATGTATTGCGAAGCTTTACGAGTTGCCAAATAGTCTTCACTAACTGCTACTTTACCAGCAAATCCAGTATTTTGAGACGTTGAGTAATACCCTGATCATCTACAAAGACAGAAACACATGTTCTTGTTCAAAATAGGGCATTCATTTTAACTGTGAAATAAATTGTATTATAGCTGTTCAAATCATAACATAACTTTGAAAGTTTTGATATTTGCATCTGCCAAAAAAGGTCATGTTTGCTTGTATGTATATTAGCAGAACATGTCAAAGTTGTTTCAGTGAAGTTTGGTGGAAAGTTAAGCCAGTGATTAGTCTTTAATTTTTTTATTTATTTTTTATTTTTTTATATTGCTGTTTGCTGAATTTTTAACAATTTTGCATTTTTTCTCACGACAGAATGCGCTTGCTGGAATGAAAAAAATCTGACACACTATGCGATGGTTCTCTGTCGCTGTTTGTAGTTAGACGCAGATCCGGATCCAGATGCAGATTAAAATTTTTTTGTTATTACAATAACAGTTTTAGAGGATTGTGTAGCCTTGGAGACGGTGTGTGCTCTGATGCATGACGGAAATTTTTTTTTGTTGTAGTGTCTGGTGTATCGTTTCCAAGGAAAATCACAGTGCAGTAATTGTACAATTTAAAAAAGCACAAGAGTAATGCGTATACAATATAAAGACAGATCAGTACATCAGATCGTCAGTGCCTTACATTAGGCTACCTTGTCAGGTCTTGTTACTTGACAAAGGGGCACATGTGACCTTGGGCAGCAGCAGTGGCGCAAAGCAGCATCATCAGCAGTGTTGTTCTCCTCCAGCACAAAGGCAGCGGTGTTATCTTTAGCCCCACAGACACCGTTCCCTCCACATTCTGCACAAGGTCAGGGCAGGATTAACATGCGGCTTTGCTGGTTAATTCCCAGCACAATGCATTTCAATGCATGTCCCCTCCAATACCACACACAGCAGCATACTCTCCATCATGTCTGTCAATTTATATCTGATTACACCTGTAGTATTTTTTTTTTTTTTATCACGTTATCTGTTAATTTATTGCAGTACAGATTATCAAGAACTGTAGCCTCAGATGCTGAGGTATGAGCTGCAGTATTCTTAATAATGTTGTGTGGTCAGTGACACCCAAAAAAAATTCAGTGTGTATAGTGCAAAGAGGTCATCCACAAGGCCATTGGTCCATGGATGAAGGAGAACTTGGCTCAAGTGTTCTGACGAATAACATCATTACTAAAAAAGCCACAATAGACTTACAAGCCTAGACAGCTAACACTATTGTTGGGCTTCTGAATCTACACAGTGTAACAAGATTCATTTTTTTTCCCCCATCACCCTGGTGGGAGAGAGATCATTGGATGCAGTGCACTGTTGCCATGCCTTAATTCAATTATCTAGTCACAGCAGAGCCCATATAATCCTGTTGTGGCTGAGAAATTGCCTGCTGTACAGTAGAAACCATCAACATCCCTGTTAGTACTGGCTGGGGACTTAATGTCTTTTTTTAAATAAGTCTCAACTTTGACTTTTGATGCCCTTTCACTTAGTTTTAAACGTGGAAGCCAGAGCTGAAACAGTTCTGTCGATCAACAGAAAACAAATTGACAGTAGTTTTGGTAATTGATAACTCGTTTGGCCTTTTTGCTTGATAAATGACAAACATTCGCTTTTTATAGCTTCTCAAATATGAGGATTTTTCTTCCTGTCTCTGCCTCAAATTATAATAAATTACATAATAAAGCCATTAGTTGATCATCAAAAAGTAATTGCCAACCATTTTGATGATCAGGTAATTGTTTCAGTACGGATAAGTGCCAAAAAATTCACTAGTTATGACTTATCAAATGTATTATTTCGCTGGTTTTCTTAGAGTAAATTGAATATCTTTGAGTTTTGGACTGTGCGTCAGCCAAAACAAGAAATTTAAATACATCAACTGTGATTCTGGGAAATTGTGATGGATGTGTTTCAGCATTTCCTTACATTTTTAATTGAGTAAATAAACCTCAGATTAATAGATAATTAAAATAATCATTTGTTGCGCTATTAATTGGGAAATGAAAAAAGGTCATTAATTGCAGCTTTAACGGATAACTTGAGATAGGCTATTCTGCATTTTTTGTTGTTATCAACAAATCTCATAAAAAGACCAAAACCAACAATAGATTGAAGTGTAGCCAAAGCCTGATATATCTTATTTCTCTGTGCTATGGAGCTCCATTGTTGTTCAAAAACTATTTAAAACACTTCACTGAGCCACTCCTTTGCACTGGGTGCCATTTTCCTTTTATTACAATAAACATCAGTATTGTAGTTTATTTTGAATCAATCCCTGATGCTGTAAATACTCACAGGCACGTCAAATGTGTATTAATCTACAGCTGAAATTAGTCCCTCAATTTCCTCCTGTTTGAGCAACATTTGTTAAAAGGTACACAGTCCAGTTGTTTAGGGACATTTCTGAGCCTTTTTAAAAAGTGAAACTATACTGTACATTTGTGAGTCGTTTTTAAAGATTGACTTCTTCAGTAGAAACCAATGGGGTATGTATTGATTGCCACAGACAGGGAAGGGAAATCAGAAAGCACCGAGAGATTGACTAACACAAAGTTGGTTTTTCATGGGGTTTGTTGACGATCAGACATTTCTGGAAAGACACTAGCCTAATCCTTTGACGAAAGCTAAGGCAGGACCCGCTCTGCTGAAAAAACACTAACTTCCTGGGTGTCCTGCTTGCCTAGTGGTTAAGACGCATACCATATAACCGCAATGTCCCTGGTTCGTTTCCGGCCTCAGACTTTTGTTTCATTTCACATCCCTCTCTCTCTCTCCCCATTTTTTCCCCATCTTTATCAAGTATCCAATAAAGGCTAAAATTCCACCGAAAATCTTAAAAAAAAACAAAAAAAATACTTTCAGCCAAATTTAGTCAATGAATCATGCAGTGTAATGTCAAGCGCACTGCTACAATCACACACCCATAACCTCATCACTCTCTCATCCATAAAAGGCAGCTGCTGCTTCAAAGTACTTGTACATTATACAGTGCTTACAGTGTGGCGGTTGGTGAGTCATGTTGCACAGAACGCCCAGGTGCTGTAGTGTAACCTTATTTTATTTAGTGATATTTCCGTTGTGATTAGTGAGCTGCAGTGGAAAGGGTTGTTTTCACAAGAGGCCGGTTTCACAAGACGCCTCAAATGTTTTGAATAGCGTGTGAGAGGAAACCAATTAACCAAAGCACTGTCTGTGACTTCCCCTCTGCCTGCGTAGATGTGTAATGTTGTGATGTTGTCATAGAATGCTGTGGATCTTTCTCAATTTTTGTTGTCACTGCTGCCATCATGTGGCTTGAACTATAAGTCTGTCTCCAGCAAGGTAGGGGATTTGTAATGGCTTTTATTTTTATATATATATATATATATATATATATATATATATATATATATATTATATATATATTTACCAGTGTTGTCTCTTTTAGTTTATACTGTTGCATTTTATTTTTGATTGATAGGCCTTTAAAATATTTATGTTGCCAGCACTTGGTTGATGTTTTATTTTTGACTTTTCCCTTTTCTCAGTAGTGAATTTCTTTGGTCAGCTTTGAATTGCAGTATAAGGGGTATGTAGCTTTTGTGGCCAGCAGGGGTCAACAGTAGCCCGCTGTTTTTCTACCTCAAGGAGTCTCCATAGGAAACAACATGTCAACATAATGAAAACACACCTCTTTCTGCAGGAGATTAGTATCTGGGCAAATAGAGATTTTATTAAAGGATAACTGGGCATTACAGGTTTTTTTTAGAACACACAGCATTTCATAATATACCGTCCACCCAAATCCTCTTGGGCTTGCTAACCATATCATATTCGAGCGAATGATTATTAGTGTCAAATGAGTGAGTCATTGTTGCTGTACGTGTATTGTCAGCTCTGAGGGGGGGAAAAAGATCAGCTGGCTCCTGAATATTACTCTCATTCAAACATTTGTTTTATGACTCCCTCTGTCCGATGATAATTAATTGTTTACTTTCTCATCTCTGGATGATGGCGTGACTCTTTTCAGAGGTTGTTTGCTCACAGCAATTAAGTTCATCAGTGCTCATCCTCCTCCTCCTCCTCCTCCCTCTCCCCTCCCCCTCAACCCCCCCCTTTTTCTCTGTGCTAAATGCAGATTAGCAGCGTCACAATCACATCCAGAATGAGAGTAAACTCCTCATTATGCCGTGTGACCCTCTGCTGCATGAATAATTCAGGGCTGCAGTGTTAGTAGCTGGCTGTTATTAGCATTCCGGATGGCGAAGGAAAGAGAGAAAGAGGGAGAGTGAGGATGGGTGGCTCCTATCACTGACAGGGCTGACTCAGGGGGATCAGCGCTGGATTGAGACACACATCACACACACATCATCGCACACAGGAGATCAGTGGAGGTGCCTCTCCACTCACACACCCCGCTGTCTGTGTACATCTTACACACCCCTGCTGCTGCTGTGCAGCTCAATCTGCTTACTTGGAGGAAAACAACAAAGACCTCTCTAACTGAGTACATGCTAAGCACTCTGGCTCCTGGGTGTGTGTGTGATAGATTCTGCTCTGTAAACACACTTGACTCTACCCCTCTTTTTTTTTTCCTTTCTTTTTTCAGTTTTTTTTTTTTAAATATATAACGAAGCGAATCTTGAGTGCTAGAAACCCCCGGCTGAGCTATCCTGTTGTGTCAGGACGAGAGACACTCTTCCGTGTGTGTGTGTGTGTGTGTGTGTGTGTGTGTGTGTGTGTGTGTGTGTGTGTCTCTTTGTGTGTGTGTGTGTGTGTGTGTGTGTGTGTGTGTGTGTGTGTGTGTGTGTGTTTGTGCGCTCACATGCAAGCATGTGTGCTGAAGCTGCATGTGCTTGCAATGGTGCCACTTCACTGTATGCACTCATGCTTGACTGAGTGTGTAGACACATCAATGCCCCCACCCCCCCTTTTTTTTAATTTTTATTTTTTTATACATCCCTGCTCCCTTGTCTGCTGCTGAGGCTGAGATGTACTACAGTACTTAAACTCACCTCCACCGGCCTGCTGGGGGGGGGGGGTCAGAACAACCGGCTCCCACTGCCACTGAGGGCAAAGGTCACGGGGCTGCATCCATCAGCTGACCTCTGAGCCAAAGAGAGAGAGCAGAGATTAATGGCACTCAACTGGTAATTGAGACATGAGAAACATGTTTAGCCGCCAACCGCGCTGCTGTTGATGTTTTATTGATACGCAGGAATCCATTTGGGGTGCTTGCATAAATCTGGTATGCTCACCGGAGCTGTACTCAACTGTAAGAAATGTGGATCTAGACCTTTTGAATTATAAAACAGGAAAACTTTTTTTCTTGTTGAGAGGGAAAAAAAACCCCTCATATCTTGTTCCGCTGTGGTTTTTTGATGAAATAGGTTAACGTGCTGTGATGCGGGGTGATTTCTCTGTATTTAAAGCGTACATGCTGCATCATGAGAGATGGCTGATGCAATCATAATTAAGGCTTGTCCTCGCCGGAGCTGCAAACGCCTCTCTCTTGGTGAAGGCGGCTGCCAGCAGGTGGTGCCAGAAGGAAACATCACAAGTCAAAGGGAGTGGAACAAACATAATCCACATCTCTGTGCATGTGGGCGTCCCCCCCCTCCTCCCCTCCTCTTCCTCCAACTCTCCCTTTTAAAGAGCATTTTATAATTAAAATGTGGGTGTCTCAACCAGTACATACAGCGTGTTCAGTTCAGAGAAGCATGCCCAGGGCTATTTTTAGTCATCCTTGTTCCCCAACAGCCACACAGGAGAAGCCACTGATGGCATCAGCCCCTATACATGTAGGCTAGTTAGTAAACTGTCTGTGCTGATCATTTTCTCTACAGCTAGCCTGTGCAGGGGGAGAGATGGGAGGCCTCACTGGTGAGCAGCAACACTCCCCGTGTGTTTAAAGTTCACACTGGGCCATATGGTCCCCGCAGTAGGGGGTGTTGTTGGAATTATTCACACGGAGCGCTCTGAATCACCAAGATCCTGGTATCAACCTCCAAGATAAGGGGAATGTCTCAAAGGCTTTGTGCTCTGGCTTCAAATCTCAATCCTCAAGAGAGAACCAGAAGCCCCATCCTTGCTTACACACTCCTCCTTCCCACTCTCTCCCTCAATGTGTCCCTCTTTCTCTCTCGCTCTTTCATATCCTCGCATGCACGCACACACGCACGCGCACGCACACACACACACACACACACTCTCTCTCACACTCTCTCTCCCAAATCCACACAGTACAGTGTGACAAACAACGCCACCCTCTGCAGCGTGAAGCCAAAAACCTGTGACATTTTAGAGGAAGTAATATGAACTCATCCTCCATGACCAGAATTTGCCCCCGCCGACTAATCCTTGAGTGCAGCCTAATTAAGTACAAACAGCGGTCCTTGGTTAATGCCAGCAAATGGGCTGCTGCTTCTGCTGGATCGGTCGAATATTAAAGGGATGCGCATTTGTTGTTTCTGCATTCTAATGCAATTACTCACCCATTATGACCATGTAATTGCGCAGTCATTAACTGTGCATCCAGTCTATAATGTAAAAAGGCTCATTGTAAAGCGTCGTGGCATTTTTTTTTTGCACCCAGGGACTCTGAATACGGATTTACCCACATGGATTGAGACACCTGAACGACGGCGATATCGTATTGCTTTTGTGCAAATCAACATTCATCCCTTACTGTAGTCTATTAGAAGATGTCAGAGGATGGGAACAAGGCCTCGCTCGCTGTTTGAATCATGACTCATTTGTGTTCAGTACTTTTATGCACCTCATTCTTTGCCATCTATTCCCATCCTGCCCTAATGTTCCGCAGATAAGAATGTCCTATTCATTCTGCGTTCCTCACCAGTTGCTACAGAGAGAGAGAGAGAGAGACTCTACAGGCATTGAATGAAAAGCACATCTATTTCTGAGGGGGAGCGCAAGCACGGTAGAAGATAATTATTGATTTGAAATAAGAAAAGATAAGGCTCAACCTTGAGCAGCCCAGCGATGGCGTGCAGAACAGAATAATTAATGGGCCTGTCTTGTGTCAGGACAAGCTTTCACACTGAGACGAGCGTATTGATCTTAAACAGATAAACTGCGTAACCCTTTGTGAAGGGTTTGACAAACAATTTAATTGGGGGGAAAAACAACAATATTCCTCACCCTTTCCATCTCCCTTTCATCACATCCCCGAGCTGTTTTTCCTCCGCCTGACCTATGGAAACAATTACTGTGCATCAGGCCTTGTACTGCCTCCAGACTACCAAGGAAGGCTGGTGTAGGATGCACACACTGATTGGGGAATCTAATCAGTGGTGGAACCTGTCTCCACTCCAGATGCCTATGTTGAAACTGGGATTACCGAAGCCTTTTAGCTGTATTGCCCCCTCTCTGCTTCTGTCAGCGAGAGAGAAAGATGGATCTGCCTGTTTAAATGTACCTGCCTGCTAGAGTTGAAGCAGAGATAATTTACTGTTCCTGTACAACCCTCCTCCTTCCTAATCCCCAAGGAGAGCAGCAAAGAAGCCCCAGTCCTCTCACTTCTTCCCTTGCCCTCCCCTGATTAGTGATAGGGGCTGTTTGATCATGTTTCTCTGCCTGTCCTTGTGATTTGTAAGCTGTTTAAACGTGAACGAGGCAATTAAATAAGGACGAATGGTGCGTAGGAGAGTGGGTGCCGTGATGATCATTAGCGATGAATTACCCTGGTGTGCACTCAAACACTTGGGAGGACTTTCAGGCGGACCACTCCCGAGGATCCAGATCCAATCTAGCCATTGATTAACAGAGACTTGTACTTCCTGTGAAATCACTCGACGGGGATTTTAGGGCACTCATCCGGTGTTATCGAGATAGGCTAACATCAAAGGCGAATGAAGAGGGATTGGGTAAATGGGCTCGCCTTGCCCTCCATGTAAGATACTTAGAGGAGCAAATCTTGAATTATTGCCTCATGTAAATAATCTACTTGGTTTGTGTTTTTTGGGGAGGTGAGAGACGAACTCATGAGTCACTCAGGGCAGAGAACACTCATAGTACTTTGGAAGATCTCATATTTCCCTTGATGTGAATCAACGGTGGGGGCTCCATCTCCAGGAATGTAAACAACACAATGTTCCTGACTAGTGTGATCTTCCCTGACAATTTGAATGTGTTAAGCCAGGGAGATGTAGAGGCATTAGTTTTTGAGGAGGACTCTCATATCCTCTGAATACAAATATTGCATTCAGTACCCTAATTCCCCTAATTTGAATATGATTTGATTTAAGCCGAATAAATAAGTGCCTCTATTACTCTCAAATTGGAAGGTATGAAATTGAAAAATAGCACAGTGCCTTTAATTTAGAGTGGTATTTAACCAGAGTGTCAGGGGCAGTCTCATGTAAAGCCCAGGTTATATAACACAGACTGCCCATACATTAGCAGAATGCATGGCATAGCTGGAATTGCTCTTCCACCAAACACCGGCGGGTTTTTAAAGCAGAGGTTACTGGCTGAGGACATTTTGTTCAAAACAATTTCTTTTTCTCTGCTACCTCCCATCACTGAGTGAGCTTAGACTGCAGTAGATGGAAAGGGATTTTCTCTCCCTAAATGGCCAGCGGGGCCGTTTACGGTGTCACTGCTATGGGATCACATGATGTTTGAGGGTGTAAAGGTCTTGAGGCAGCTGCTCCTTTTCGGATGGGATTTTCAAGGCGTCCAGGAGCAGGGCCCCATGCTGTCTGCAATGAAAGGTGGAGCAAATACTTCTAGGGAAGAAAAAAAAAAGCTGAAATCCTCAGTAGCTGTGTGTCTGTTTGAAATGGGCTCTGGAGTCCTTCGGCTGACTTTATGTTATAAACACCCACAGTGCTCAAATTCTTCCTTTGTCAAGGAGTCATAACAGGTGTCTCAGGAAAGATTTTTTTTTCCCGGTTAGCATATTTTCCACTTGCATGGAAAGTTTTTTTTCTTTATTAGGAACATTCTGCCCTGGGTAGACCCCTTGCCTTGAGACATGATATGCAGACTTTCTTTGAAGCAGTAAAGGTTACTTTCACACTTGCTCAAAATTCAGCCATGCCCGGTTAAACCAGGTTGTGCTCAAGTATTAAACACCTCTGGCTGACATACAGTATGTTGATAAGCAATGATGCACTTTGCATACATATTACTTTTGTCTGCAGCGAGTATACACAACAGACATAACATATTTCTAGGTCCAATCTCAAAATTCAAGCATGTTCCCCCAAAACATGCAACCTTTGACCCCCCCTGAAAATGTTTTTTTTAATCCTAAAAAGGGAATGCATTGGCACTCTGCAGCAGAGCCTTTACATAACCAGCGCCTCTTGGTATTAGTCTCAAGCATTTTCTCAACAACCCCTCTTACTCACTTAAAGGGTGGAAATGCACATGTCGCCAGTAGGAATTGTGTGGTGCACCTTGAACTATTTACCATGTCATTGGATTTTTTTCCCTGATGTAAATACACTTAAAAAAGGAAATTCTTCAATTTACAGTTGACGAGAAAAAAAAGCCAAGGACCTCCTAATGTGTCGAATCATCTTGACTGCAGTTAGGTCAATTTCCTCAGCGGAGTGGACACGTTTATATAGCCAGCCCCCTGGGAGGCTGTTTGTGTGAACGACGTGAAGAATACACATTATTCATGTCGAAGCTCCCCAGATAAAGACTCTATCTTGAACCATAGCCCAGCTTTGCATCACATTACACATAAGCATTGAAGCTATTGATGTTTTTTGAAATGGCAGTATGATGGGAAAATACAAAAATTATAGAACTGCCTTCAGTATTTCACTGTAGACCCAAGAGTGTTCCTGTGGTTTGTGTTTGAAACTCGGCAGTTGTTTACTCCCCATTCCCCAATGTCATATCTGTTTTCTTGACTCATTGTGTTTAGTCTTTTAAAGTCATTTTTAAACTTTGCTGTATGGTTCAGACATCAGACATTTAATCAGATTTGGTCTCTCCCTAAACAAGTTATGTGGCTATGAGATTTTTATACATTTGTACAAAAGGAAATTGTAAAATTTATTTTTTAATTGCCCTGATAACATCACCTATGAAATACAAAATAGTGGTCTATCTCCACAAAGTGAAAGATGAATAGTCTCTTTTATTTCACGCATCCCTTTGCGGAATCAGTTCAAGTTCCTCAGAAATGACTTTCACTGCTCATCTTGCTTTAATATTGTATGGCTGACTACAACCATGTGTGGACAATTATACTCTTTTGCCTTTATCAAGCTGACATTTAGACCCTAACTGCCTCTTTTCAACTCCTGCAACATTTGTGGTCAAGTATCCCATTTAACAAAATCCAGCATTTGCTTGCTTTTTTTTTTCCCTGACAGTTTTCCTTCATAAGCAGTTTGTATAAACAACTTTCACCTGCAATGTCATAGTTGAAGGATAGTTAAAAAAAATACACGATTTTCAAGTTTATTATATTGTAGAGTTGACATACTGCTCTCTTCTTTATAACCCAAAAAGAAAAAGAACAAAAACATTTTGACTTAACTCGGAGATTCTAAACCAGGGAGTCTCCAGGTTAAGTCAAAATATTGTAGAGTAGCTCAACCACTTTGAAAAAATAGAAATTACATTTAATAGAAAAAAGATATCCCCATAGAGTAAGCTGTAACATCTAAACATTGTATCTTGTGATTGGTGAGTGCTGGAAATTAGATTGCAAGTGAGCACAGAGGTCTAAACAGAGAAAATGAACGCATAAATGGTTGAAATAGAGCCCTACAAGTAATGAATAAACTTTTAAAATAGTTGTTATGGATGAATGGTTTAAATAGGTAGCTAAAAGTGATAGATAAATGATGGGAAAAGGTATAGATAGAAAAATTGACAGAAAAAAGTTATAAATAGTTATCTAAAAACAACAAACAGTTGAAATAGTTAGCTAAAAGGATGGATAAATTCTGCAAGTGGTAGGAGTACAAATGTAAACTAGCAAGTGAACCTAAACATTGGCAGTTAAACTGTATGAAAGCATTATGGTTTTATATAATTAATAATTAATGCTTGGGTTAATCTGCCAGGGCTGTGGGTGTAAACTAAGCTAAAAAAACAAAACAACAAGTCTGTTGCAATGTGCTCATTACACCAAAGAGCAAAACTTGCTGTGATCATAACCTTGAAAATACAGTACTTGCTTACTGCTAGTTACGGTGCTAATCTTATTATGTCAAACAGACAAGGAGCAACATTAGCATTCATTTAGAGTCGTGTATGTGTCCACCTGATGAATATAAGTCCAATATTCACTTTCCTTTTAATGCCTCTGCTCCAGTGACAGCCTTGGCTGGAGGCATGATGTTTTCGGGTCGTCTGTCCCTACCGACATCAGTCCGTCCCATTCCTGTGAAAATGATATGTCAGGAACGCCTAGAGGGAATTTCTTCAAATTTGACACACGTTTACTTGGACTCAAGGATGGACAAATTAGATTTTGGGGGTCAAAAGTCAAAGGTCAAGGTCACGGTGACCTCAGAAAACATGTTTTTGGCCGTAATTCAAGAATTCATACGCTAATTATGACAAAATCTCACACAAATGTCTAATAGGATAAAATGATGAAGTGATGACATTTCATAGCCAAAAGGTCAAAGTTAAACTTTACTCTGAGATCATAATGTTCTGCAAAAACACTTTTCTGGCCATTATTCTACACCATAACTCAGGAACAGAAGGGGAGATTGTGACCATAATTCCTGCAACTTGACTGGTTTGCGGAGGCATACAACTGCAAGGCGGTAATTCAAGTTAGCTCTGTGTTTTGGTATTCAAATTCTTTCTTTGTCAGCTCCTGAGAGAAAAATCTGGCTCTTTAGCCGTTATTTAGCATGCTCCACTATGTTCACAAGCTAGCTGGTTTCTAACTTTTCTGTGCTTTAAAAATAGTTGTGTACAGCATTTCACAGGAAACATGTATTCAGCCACAGCAACTGGAAATGACGATGATGAAAGCATTGATCCTGAACTTAAAACAGTAGATTTATGGGACTTAAAACCAAACAATGAGATAAAAGAGATGAAAAAGCTCTGTGGAGATAAGAACTGCCGTCTGATAGTTTGCAGCTGTCAGTGACCTCTTTCAAACTGCACAGTAATTTGAAGAACAAAATGAAAATATGCTAACATGCAAAGATTCTGATTGCATGATAAATGTATTATGTTAACATAATAGCATGTTAGCATGCTAAAGTTTATTGACTAAGTCTGGCATGCTAGCATTCTAGACTGCATGAATATTAGCATGTTGTGATGCTAACATTAGTATTTTAGCATGCTATGTTAGCCTGGTTCATATTATAGCTGAGACTCACTGGAATTTAGTTATTGTATGCTGTGTAGAGAGGAAATGACGACAGGTTGACGGTGATAAAATGCTCGAAGAACCACCAAACTCATTAGGATCCATTCTCTGGAGACCACAAATGTCTATACCAAATGTCATGACAGTCGATCCTGTTGCTGAGATATTTAACTCTGACATTTTCCCACCCACTATTGTTACAACTGCTCTTCATCTATACCTAAGCATCCTCTTGTAATATATTTTGCATTGACCAATTTGTGGTGCTTATGAAATACAATTTCTCCTCACTCATTCTACACACGTTGGAATGTGACAAGTGTTGAGAAACCTTTTGTCTGCCCATGTTACAGGTGGCTGTATTTGGTGTTTGCACTAAGCCTTTATCAGTAGTTCTGGTCAAATACACTCTGTGGTTTATCTTGAACATTGTCTTTTGTAACAACACTTATCCTTGTCTTTATTTCAGGTTTGAAGAAATTGTCAAGAGGAACAAAGTTGAATACCATGCTGGTGGCTCAACCCAGAACTCAGTGAAAATTGCTCAGGTTAGTCTTCTCTGTCCCTCTGCAGTGTGCCTGAATGTGTTTTGAATATACAGTGGTATGCTTGTAACCCTAGATTTGTCAGCCTGACAACCCTGGGAATACAGAGTATAGCTGCATAGTAAGTTGACACATTACAGTTTTAGGTGTTGGGAATCCATCAGACCTGCCACGGAAAGAGAAAAGGTGGGAACGATTCATAATATTTGCAGTGTTATCTAGTTCGCCTAATTTCCGGAGACATATCAAACATCAATTAGAGAGAATTACAAGTAGATGCAATTAACATGTCACAACAAATTATATCAAACAAATGCTGATCTTTTCCCTCACTATTAGACAGATTTGAGCATCTAAAAGAAATTGGTGACTGTCCAAATCTAAAATGGCAATCTGAATTTGGGAAGATTATTCACTAGATCCGTTTTTTTTTTTTTTCAAGTGACTGCAGTAAGTCTGTGAATTTGACATGCAGTGATTAGCTGATGATAAGGCTTTGGTCTGCTCACAATAAACAAAGAAAAAGCATCCAGCTGAAAAATAATTCTCTTCCAAGGAGAAATGAGTGCAGAAGCTAATTGAGAGGCTGATGTTTGTGAAAGTGCCGACTCCTTCTTGTGTGTGGGTTTTTGTTTGTACATGTCAGTACAGTGTGTAGAGTTCGTATTTGTACACATGTGCTTGTGTATGTGCGTGTATATGTGTGTCTGTGTGTGTATTTAGCACAAGAGAGATACATAGAGAGGGAAAAGAAAGCAGGCAGGCCCTCAGGCTGCCACCATCTCCATGCTTTGGAGACAGTAAACATCCTTTAAAAAGAGATGCGGAGCTGTGCACCTCCATACAAACACTCTTTAATTACCAAGATCAGAAGCGTTTGCATAAACTTCACTCACTCACAGACATTAACTGCCAACTTGATTTTATTCTTTGGGCAACAACTCTCCTGTTTTTTTGTTTTGTTTTTTTTTAATCTGTTGTGCTTGTTGCAGTTGGATTTTAAGAACTGGTGGGCTCACTTTTCCAATTGACACAATTACAACCTCCAAAATTGTAATCTCAAATTTTCAACAGATCATTTCCCCCCTCTCTTGTCATTACACTAGCTAAAGCCATAAAGCCAGGGGTTTGGTTTGGTCTGACTCAGTTAAGACATAGACCTTGACAAGGATTTTTCATGTTTTATTTAAGAAGACATTGAAGGAACTGCCCCAAGGTGTGTATCAACTGCCTTGTGAAATCAGATGGAGAAGGAGATTTTTATTGCTGGCCCTTTCTGGAAAAAGAGCTGTCATGGCCTCTATGCCCTGTGAGAAGCATTCAGTCAACTAAATTGGTCCTATAATGGCATGGCAGACCCCAGTCAAATGTTATTCTACTCTGTTTATTTGGATATTTACCCCCTTCAGAGGGGAGATGTAGAGCTGATTCTGAAATGCTCAAGATAACAAGAGTGTTTTCGTCCCACACCCAGAAGTCTCAGAAACACTTTCTGTCAATATATACCTTGAAGCGCTGACTTTTCCACATTTCACTTTCAAGTGATGGTGTTCTTTTATGAAAAATGTATAATGCATAACTGGCTCCCAGATTATCACATTGTAGCACCTGCAATATGTGAAACTTCAAACCCTGCTGTATTGTGGAAGCTGAACCTTCAAACACGAATGATATGCACAGCAGTACTGAATCCACATCAAAGGGCCAAGTGACTAAATGAGATGCTCGATCCCGGGCAGGTTTGCTCAGGAGCGCCATCGCCGCTGGAGGAGAGGGAGAAGTGTTCAGAGGCTTTGCGGAGGAATCGCTGCACACGCTGGGAAAACCTGGGGTGTGGGAGGATCAATGCCTTCACCAGTAGCACTCGTACTTTCCTCCAAAACCCAGCCGCTTCATCAGAGGCTGTAATAGGTTAAATACTGCCGCTTCATCCCAGTTAAGATTTCTGCACTATCAAGGAAAACCTAAACCTTGGCTTTAAGAAGATACAGAATCGATGGTAATTGGATTTAGTCAAATGAGAATTGACCAAGGTGAAGCTTAGATGGATAAGTATTGTTTTCCTCTAACCACTGTCTCTGCTCTGCTCTTTGATCAAAATCATCCATAGCAGTGCTTGCTAGTTGTCGATTGGTTGCACTCAGTGCTATCTTTAGCACTGGGACATTACTTTTTTTTTTCATTTTTCCAGCATTATGGCTCTTGTGACTACTTATCCATATTCATATATCCATATCAAGTCAGTAGAGTTGCAAACTTTCATGCAGGGCTCTCTGGCTCTGATTCTAAAGGAACAAAATGCAATTATAGAAGTGGTTTAGAGGTTGTTGTCTTTGACCAGGCTCTAACAAACATCATGCCCTGAAGGGGCATCTGACTCACCCAGTGGATGTTGCAGGGCTGTAACGTAACAAAAACCAGCCCAGCGTCTCTTGCTCACGTACAGCCTCACACATCAAAGGGCTTCTCCTCAGATAGGGCGTGGCGGGAAACCGCAATCATATTTTTTCAGTCATTTACAAAACTAAAGGGAAAACACTGTAAGCTTTTGGAGAATGTGATCCAGAATTTGGTACCACTGAGCACGCGTGGTGTTTATCACAGGTGACAGAATCGGTGGGGGGAGTCAGTTGACTGGAGGGCTGTATCAAGAAGCACAGTCAATTCATTTAGACAGAACATCAAAGTCCTCCAACAGCTCCTTGGGGCCCAGAGATTGAAGTCTGAGCAGAGACAGGCTCATAGGGAGTTATTGCTGCTGCCAGGGAAGTAGATCTTACTCTAAGTGCCTTGTGTAAACCGTGCATTCTCATTATGATCCATGCAAATCAACACCATTGACATATTTTATTTCTTTGCACTGTAAGCAGGCTTTGTTCCCATTCACAAAAGGGATAAATTGCTTTGTGTAAGTGCCCTAGCTGTGAATGCGTCACAAAAAGCCATGATTAAGTATGTTCCCTTTTCTTTATTTAGACTTTGTGTGATGTTTGCAGTCTACATCATCAATTCACTGTGATGTCTTAATTATTGTTTAGAAAGTAAAGACTTTTGAAAAATCTGCTTTCTCTGTTATGGTTATGATGCCTAATGTTTCAGTCAGTCTAACATTTCCTCAGACTTGGTCAATCGTGGAAGAGGTGAATGGGGCCCAGGCTTGGATGCTGGCTCTGAGATCTTAATTGGAAACGCATGTGCACCACACTGTTGGAAGTTGTATTTAAAAAACAGAAAAATCCCACAGCACTACTTGACTTCGAAAAAGGTCCTCACCAGCTCATATTTTGTAGGGGAATACTTAAACTGGGTTTGATGTCTCATTGAAAGCATTGACTTATTTCTTGGGGTGAAAATATTCCATGACCTAATGTTTGGCTTTTACAGCTCGTTTTGTTAAATAAATAAAGAACAGCAGCTTGCCTCCATTTGAATGGGCTAAATGAAGAAATACCTACGTCTGGTACCACTTAGAGAAAAGAGAACAGTTAAGGAGAAAGAGTGGAGCTTTTGTGTTCAAACTATGTGACTAAACTTTCAGGAGGATGTGCCTATATGCTAAAAGGGGGTATTCAAAGTTTTACTGTTGCTTTCTGTTTTCACTTATATTTTTCTCACACTTTATGATTTAGTGTTTAGACAAATATTCTTTGTCTATGAAGAGACTTGGAGGGCTTTTGACACATTTGATGATGAATCATTCTTTAGCTTCTGGGATCTACATAAGAGAGTTTTTTGTTTTGGTTTTTGATTACATTGAGTGAGCTTGTAGTTTCATAGATCTTGGCGCAGCTGTGCCGACATGAGCATGGTAATGACTGATTAAAACCTGAACCCTGGTGGGCCTTTGAGTTCCACGCCACAGAAATCAACTCTCAAGTATGCGCCCGTTGTTAAAGCAAAAGCTTATTGTTTGCTTTAAGACAGGTTAATTGCAGAACCAGTGTTAGCACCCACTCTGAGCTGTTTTATGGCACCAGGGTCTTGCCGTTTCCTTCCTATTACTAGCAGTGGAAGGTCACAGTCTGTTAAGCTTCTTGTGAGAGATGCATGAAACCAAATGGATTTTTTTTTTCTTTTTCATTCCCATCTCCACTCATTCTACACATTCCAGGTGTGCAAGTGTGCACTTGAGGGGGGCTTCCATTGTTTTCCTCTGCACGAGCAACGGAAGCAAAGAACGCCTCATTCGCTTTGATGAGTGATGTGTTCATGCGTGGGCTTCAATGTCACCCGCCATGAGGCAGCTGTGAAGTCGCAGCTCACGTCTGTGGTGCCATTTACTCAATGATGAAGTGGGGAGATCTCTGTTGGCTCCACATTCACCTCCCCTTTACACACACATGTACATACACACACTGTCTGAGCATGTGTTCCCCTCACCTCAACTGTATTGTGACTGTATGTCACAGCTAATACCAGTGTGCATTAAATCTCAAGCTCTGTGATCATGATGGTAAAGGTTGACTGGGCGATTATGCGAGGCTTTGTCATCGCAGGGATTTGTTAAAAGCTGATGGCCCAGCCGTGTGACGCCTTCTTGCTTGTGTTTCCTTAAACTTGACTTTCACGCGAAAATAACTTGTTTGGTTTAATTTTCCTCTCAGATACGCAAGATTTGTGTTGCCCTGGTGAATGATGGCACAGACTGCTGTATAGGTAACTTGTTACCGTCCATGTCGAAGTTAATTTGCCGTCAAATTTGCAACCTAAATTTAAGTTGCCAAAGGGAAGACATGGGGAGTAGATTGTAACTTGTAAGTATGTATTGGAAAGAGTGTTGATTTGAGGGCTCTATTTAGGGCTCGAAAGACAGACTTACTCAGTGTGTATCATCTGGCCTCATAGGCTGGCAATGGAATTGAATTTGATATCTTGCATAACGTGTCCTTGCTTTAAGTCCTTGGTTCCAGGCTCAGGAAGAAAGGCTGCACCATTGGCTTGCTTGCTTTTTGCTTGGCTGTTGTACAGTTATCTGGGCTCCAGGCAAGCTCTGAGTGATATCTGAAAGGACTTGTGAAACAGACAGTAGTCTACATATCTGGCAGCATTCTCATGTCAAATTACAGAATGATATTTTGCACAGGACACTTGGTACGCCTGCCACGTCGCTGTAATTCTGCAGTCAAAAGCAGGCGCTTAGTATATTTGGTTCACAGGCAATGAGAAAAAATGTGCCTTCATGGATGTGTAATGGTCTGAGAGCCTTTCAGACTGTAAACAATGGTTCATTAAACGAACTGTTGGTTGGAATCATCCGTTGACACAGGTCAAGTAACTGATGAATGAAAGCATGATTGTGCATTTTACACAACTGCTCTACATTTTCATATGATTATTGAACGATGCCCCTTTTTTCATATTTCCCTGCAGAATGTCTGTGGCAGTAGTATTTATTTGGCACATTCTCAGCATGCTCCCACTCTTGCGGTTGAAGTGTTGCATAGCAACTGAGAAAAACAGCTTTAAATATTTTGGTTAAAAAGGTTTTAAGAAAATAAAGAACAGCCTGCAATTACTGTTCATTTCTCCCGAGTTCATAAGTTTAAGGAGCTGTAGTATTGTGCCAAGTAATAAATGAAATACCAAATTAGGCTTTGTGTTTTCTTGGAAAAACTGAGAAACGGTGTGTCTAGAATATTGCGTCCCCTTGTGCCAATTCAGTTATCCATCTATAGCTATTTTGTTTATCGAATAAATGCTGACAGCTGTCTGCACCTCCACTAATTCACAACTGTTTTGAAACAAAGCTTACAGTAGTTTCCAGAGTGCAGTTTGGCTCAGTTTTACAGCCAACTGAGTATATCTGTGACAGGATGGAAAATGTGTAGGTGAGTGCAAATTTGAAGTGATGTGCCGCAGGAAAACGGATGGGGATGGAGCGACGGGGATGGGGGTGCATGTGGAGAGAGAGAGAGAAGGCTGGATGACGCACAGCAGGTGACAGACAGACACTAATAGTAATGGCTCTTATCAGTGCTTCGCTCGCTCCCTCTTTTCACATGGGCTCTGACATCCTCCTCCTACTCCACCCCCTCCATCTAGCAGGGGGTGCTGGGAGCTCGCTGGGTTGTGCAGCCCGCTCAGACGGAAAGAGCCTGCCAAACACTGGTCCCCTCACATATAAATTGCATCATTAACATCGCCTAGATTATTCCAAGCTCTCCCACCGGGTTTATGACAGCACCGACTCAACATAACTATTTGACTCACTCAAGACATTCAGGTTTCCTGAGTTAGCTGTGCTCAGATCTGTGGTGAAATGCACCAGTTCTATTCTGTCTAAGACAGATTTCCTCTGAATTTGTTTAAACCTTTTTTTTTTTTTTCTCCACACAGACAGGCTTATTATATAGTTCAGTGTGCTTTCTCTCCTATCTTGAGTTGTCAAAACCTAAGGAAGATGATACGGTAAAAATTAGTGCTGAGGTATATGACTGAAATCAATTTCACAATAACAATAACAATATTTTTCTACTTTCTAAACATATATCACATTATAACAGAGGTATGCAAAATCACGTATGAAATAACAAAATTAATGTTCAGTCAAATTAGACATTTCATATGTATAATACAGTATCATACAAAAACTTTGATAACCAATTTTGTTACTTTCTTATAAATTATGTTATGTATTACAGCACTGTGTAAAATAAAATGATAACAGGATATGCTCATTTAGTCTTGACATGTTTCCCCTGAAAGCTGATAAATGTTAACATTGAATTATCACCAGTCCCTAGTTAAAATCCAATAATATAAATAAGGACATTTTTTAACTTTTGATAACATTGATTCATCACAATATAGAGTTTGTGTGCAAAATAACTAAATTGATGTTCATTGATCAAAACAAAAACTGACCGTTGGTCAGACAAAAGAATCTTATCTTTGGCTTTGGGAAAATGTGATGGGTACTTTACACAATTTTCTTGCATTTTGTAGACTAAAAGAACTACTTTATTAACTCAAAAGGAAAACAATCAGCAGATTAATCGATAATAAACATAATAATTACTTTTGACTAGTAATGTAATTACTAATGTGATGTGAGAAAGATGTTACAATAATTATTAATATACATCAAGCTGTAGTCGCTATAAACTTGAACACCAAACCCTTTTTTACTCTATGCTACTAATTATTCTTTTAAATTCTGTAAGACAATTTGTGATCCATTGCACCTCAGATGGAGGGTCTTAAGCTCATTTGACATCTGCGGTAGAGCTGGATGGAGCTTCCTCCTCAGTTCAGTTGGCAATTAACTCTGTAATTACTGTCCGAGGTCAGGGTTAAGCTCAGAGTTAAAGGTTGGAGCAGCAAACATTTTTATATGATCCTCTTACTCTATTATCCTTTCTCACTGCTACAAGGTTTTACCTCATGGGGAGAATACATTAAATAAAGCCCCTTGGCAATTACTCCTCAATGAATATCCTCATGGTGTATAGTCCATATGATTAATCTGGAATCCCCTCTGCCCCTGTCCAACCGCAGGCTTGGATCTGCTTACCATGCAAGTTTCATTTTCACCTGAACAAATGGCTCCTTTAGACAAAAAGTGCCAACCTTTTACTTTTACTGCCTGCTTGGGAGTAAAAAAACAAAAAACCAGAAAATGAGACGGAGAGCACCGCCTCTTGCAGTAATAACAGATATCCTAACAAGGAGAAAAAGGAGAGGTGGGGTCAGAGTGGTTGGGGGTTGTTTTGGGGGGGGCGCTTAATAGTGTTGAATAAAAGAACATTTATTTTTGTGCTTCGGCCTGTAACAGCCTCAGGAAATAGCTCAGTCTCTTGATCGGGAGCAAATCCTATTAACTTACAGCACTCTCACTCAGGGTAATGGACTCCACCTTGAGACTTGGGAGAGCACTTTTCCCTCTGACACATGGATACCGTGGTCTGGAGGGCTTGATGTTGGGTAGTCTAACACTCGGGCAGAGACTAATCAAGTCAAACAATCTGCCGGGCTGGAGCAACACGGAGTGAGGATGTTGATATCCAGCGAGCTCATTCAACAGGCCCCTTCACACGTTCCTAACCCAATACCAAAGGATCAGTGCCCGGGATCAGTTCAAGATCAGGTTATTCGAGCCCCTGAGAATTGTAAAGTGATCCCCGAGCAGCTTTTGCTTTCTCAGGAGTGATCGGAGCTGTCGGCTCTGTTACAGACTGCTAGGGCCAGGGCCAAAGGGAACTCCTGGGGTCTCCATTTATTTCTGTCCAGCAAGGGAAGGTCTATGTGTCTGTGAAAGTGTTTGCACTGTATGTGTGTGTTTGTGGGAGAAAGTGAGAAAGAGAAACTCAATTTACAGTGTGTGGGTAACCACCGTCCCCAAAGCCAATTGGTAGAGAAACTCCAATATCTTTTAGTGAAAACATGGGGTACCTCTAGTTTATTATTTTCTGTCAGGATCCTGATGTTTCAAAAATGGCTGTAGTTAGTTTAAAGCTGCCACATACTGTAATTAGCCTACCGCAAGAGCCTCCGGAGAAATGGGAGCTCTCTATCAAAGCATAACTACTTCAATTAAGAGATTGAAAATCACCTTTGTGGCTGGCAATAGATTTCTCGAATTCTGCTAAAAAGCGACACATCACACATGTTTTTGAGTGCTGGCACCTTTTGAAACATCAAAATGTGTCCTAAACATGACCACGTTTGATGCTATGTCACTCCACTGATGGATTGCTTCGGCCTGGACATGCTCGTAAATCTATGTTCAATGGCATCTTCTACTCCTGTCACCATTACCCCTTGTGCCTGCTGTCATCCGGCTGTCTTATGTCTGCAGAGTTACAGTGTGCACCTGTCAGGTACAATTTATGGCAAGCAATTTCTTGTGTACCATGGGACTTGCAGTTTAGTTTCTTGAGAACTTTTTAGTCTTTTTTTTTTTTTTTTTTTTTTCTGTATTTGTTGCACATTATAGTGTACATGGTTGTTTCTCTTTCACCACTGTGAGAACTGACTATCTCAAGTTTGTGTGATTTGTTTTGTGTCTAGATAAACTGAAGTATTACAAGCCCCCTTTTGGGATTTTAGATTATCTAAAAAGTGCATTGTCACAAAGCTTAAGACAAGGCTGTTTTTCTTAGTTCTTGAAGTGTTGACATTTTGTAGGTACATGGTTTCCTCTGGACAGCAATATTAGTGGGCTTGTGATGAGCTGTCACCAGCTTTGTTTGATACAATAAAAGGAAATGAATGCACAGCAATTAGATGTTTGTTCTGTGTTATTGTTGCACGACTGTGCCACTGCTGCTTGTGCTCTCAGCTAGGATTATCACCCCTAAGAGGGGGAAGCATTACAAAATGACAGCCTCTCATGTCAAACAAGTCAAGCTGATTCAGTGAATATTGAAGAGGTTCCCACCACATGTTCTCCTGCATGTTAAGGGAGTAGCGTTAACCTTGTTTTGATTTGCATCTCCTTAGCAATTAAGATAATATGTTGTAATTAGAATTTTAATGTACCGCTGTGAGATTTTTGATAATTATACAGAATTCTCTGCGGTGATTTTCTCTTCTCCTGCTTGTCTTCACAGATGAATTCGTGGCTGATTAGATCACTGCTCTAATCAGATTTGAGTTACATTGTAAAATATCTTCCCACATGTCTCTGTCAAGCTGAGTTACTCAGTGTAACTGTGAAACAGTTAATCTGACAACACATATGTTCGATAATGAGTTTACAAATTGTACTTTTACAAGCAGCAGGTTCCTCCGTTATGTCAGATAAAAAGCTGAGATGGAACTTCAGTCCGTCAGTTCAGTGTAATTAAATAAAATGGCTAGTATTTGTAATACAGGGTTGAAGTTGTGTCTTGTGCTGTGTCTGAAATCACTCCCTTCTTCGCTCATACCCTCTTCTGTACATAATAAACGCTGAGATGGAAAAATTGAGATGTAGCAGATGTAGTGTCGCAACACATCCAGCAATTTCTGTTGCGTAATGAGATTTTTGGCTAAAGGTAGTGTAAATGCTGTACATTTTTATTCAATTTGAGTGCACTACATATTGCATAAGTTGTACGGTCAAATAGGACGGGAGAATCTCTGGTTGGTTCTCAAGAACTCGTTTTTTTTAATGTTTCATAATTATGGTCTCGGCTGCTAATAGATGATAAATTGACCTTTTAGCCATGGTAGCGGTGTAGATTTAGGGATAGTCATGGCAGTCAGTCAGTTGGCCAGTCTGAAATATTTTGACGAGTATTAAGTGGATTGATAAAGGACTATAAAGCATCACGGTCTCGTTGTCAAATTTCCACTTGTCCTAAACTTGAGTTTATCGAAAGAG